>NC_052944.1:63215478-63515478 GCF_013358895.1 Oreochromis aureus
GTAGCCGAATAAAAAAAAAAGAGGACAATTTTTTGATTGATGTTTTGTTTCCTTTACAATATTATACATTAAAGTATAATACTGTAAAGGAAACAAAACATCAATCTAAAAATATTTAAAACACAAATTACAACAACAATTTCAATCATCAACTCAAATATTTGGTTCTAATTGAACAAATTTCTATGAACTTGTAAGAACTGTACAACAGGAATCAGTCTGTGTCAGATCCTTATTTTGACATTTCCACTGAAATCACAGGTAACAGGCAAGTGCAACCAAGATCTAGGCCATTTGCTTTTTGAAGTTTGCAAAGACTGCTAAATTTTGTCAGTGGTAGTTCACTCTTTGCAACATAGTAGGCTGTTCTAAACAGATTTTCAGGACTTCTTGTTATGCTTGGTTTATTTTTTAGTATGCTTTTTGCAATTGGTGTTTGTTCTGGGAAAGATATTGCAGACTGGGCAATAATGCATTTCTTGCATTTGTCATGGGTTCTGATGGGGTCTTTCTTAAAATGACTGGTCCCAGTAACAAAGGCGCTTGTCGACTCAGAAATCGAGGGAAACTCACAACACACCCGGCAGAACATGAGGTTATTTAGCTCGTCGTATTCCAGCCACATAAATTCTTTAGTCCATGAAACCATAAAGCTGCGCTTTCTTTTCCCTCATAGTCTGATTTGTCATAACTTTTCCGTTTTGTGGTTGGCTTTTCTTTGGCTGCCCTTCTTCACCCTGACCTCTCTTGTTTGGCTCTGCAGAACTAAAATACCTGCTTAAATCCATCTGCTCTTACATGCATATTTACATAACGATCAGCAATTCTCTGCGTAATCAGCCTCTATCACGTTTAAGCTTGCTGCAGGAGATTTCACTTGTCATGTTTGATAGTAAGCTAACGATTGATAAGACGATGTCAGAGGAAGTGGTGTGCAATTAATCTGTGACTTACCAATTAGTGCTGTCGCTCTCTACACACAGTTAGCGCAAAGTGAAAGTGAAAGCAAAAAACAAGCGCAAATTCAAACGCGATTTCAATGTGTCACATATTGACAGTGGCTCATCGATGCCGATGACATAATTACTCAGCTACATTTGCGAAAGAATGCAAAAGCATTGACATATCTTTCCCTCCCATGATAGCCCGACGGGCAGGGGCTGAGATGGATTTTGGTAGCCCGACTGGAAAAATCGCTAGCCCGGGGACGTCGGGCTAGCGATTTTACGAGCCCTGTAAAGGGTAAACCTGTTTCTCCATCACCAGTTCAGCTCTGATGATTCAGTAAGGACATCTCCTGGTTTGGACCAGCCGCAAAATTAAAATCAAATGAATTCTAACAACAGCTGATCAAGCTTAAACGTGCTGCTGTTGTTTAGCGCGATAAACAAGAGCGAAAAGCCGATCGTTGATCAGTTTCACGATTGAAGTTGCAACAGGCCAGAGAATGACAGGGAGGCTTCATAACGACAGAATAAATTGTAATATTTTCTCTGAATGTGGGGCGATTCCGCTTTTATACGGCAACTCTACGGACTAACCGTTATGAATAAAATAAAGTTCAACGTCAGTAACTTAGCGCGCACACAGCTCTATAGAAACTCCTGTGCAATTCATAACTTCTTACCTGAAATTCAGTTCACCTCACGCTCCTGCCTTAGGTTTGCCTGATCCACGATCTACCACCGGTCGATCGGCGGTCCCCGCGCCGCCTCCTATGTCTCGTTCCGCATGTTTTTCTGACACACACGGTAGATAGCTGCTCTCTGTTGTAGCTGCGCGTTAGCCAAGACCAAACAACTCAGTTATTATTTCCACATCGACCAGCATCATCGGCCCATATAAACGAAAAATAAGTCCACCTAAGACAGTCTGTTGGCGGCGAACAGGTGATGGTCAGCAGTCTCACTGAAGGCAAGCCCGGTGCTCGAAGGGTCGCTAGCCACGCTAGCTAGTTAGCCGGCAACATCGTCAGATATAATATGGGATGTTTTGACAAAACGAGCAGATATTTGAAGTTTACACACCTACATTCTCGCCTGAAAATATCTTAAAATTCATTTTGTGACCTAGAAACACGAATAAAAGACGTTTAAAACGAAGAGGTGTCCGCCATTGTTGAACTCGGCAGAGGCGTGCTATGCATTATGGGATATTGAGTTTAAAAACAAGCATACAGATTTCGGCCGTACTACTCCCGGTATACCACTAGAGAGAGCCAACCCACCACAAATAAAGTCTGTTTCTATGGAAATTGGCCTAAATTTGCACTAAAATCTAAATATTTCAAAAACTATAAAAGTCATGAACACCAAAAGTGTATATACCATACTAGTCCAGCTCCAGCCGCACAAAATGATCTAACATATGTAACCCTATTGTCAAAACTGTTAGGCAGAGAGGCGGGAAAATTTTCACTAAAATATTAATATTTAAAAACTATAATAGTTATAAACACCAAAAGTCATAGCACACCATTCCTGATCCAGCCGCACAAAATGAGGTAACATATATGAAGCTTGTCTCAAAACTGCGGGGCGAGATTCGCTGCAAAATTTCAGGCGGAAACTGGAGAATAATAATAATAATAATAATAATAAATCCGACGAATAGTAATATGTGTGCCTCTTGTCATAGGCACACATAATAATAATAATAAATCCGACGAATAGTAATATGTGTGCCTCTTTCCATAGGCACACATAATAAATCCGAGGAATAGTAATATGTGTGCCTCTTGGCATAGGCACACATAATAATAATAAATCCGACGAATAGTAATATGTGTGCCTCTTGGCATAGGCACACATAATAATAAATCCGACGAATAGTAATATGTGTGCCTCTTGTCATAGGCACACATAATCAATGACCTGGTGTGTGTGAGAGAGAGCGAGAGCGATAACACGGTCACGTGAACTATTCTCGAAAATAATTTGCGCGTCTAGATTGTTATTTACGGTTTAACGTGTGTCAAAGGTTTTGTGTTGCCTTCAGCCTGTAAATTTAACGATGTATAGTTCCAAAGTTTTGATTCGCTTACATTACACCTCTGTCTAAAAATAAACCTCTGATGGCGTATATGAAGAATGAGATGCAGTATTAGTTGTAATACTCTTAGAGATTATTTAGAAATTACCTTATAGCATGCATAAGTTGTGCATCGCTTAAGGTATAAAACATTTGGTATGAAACATTTCATAAAAAATAGAAAAGAAAGACAGATGTGTTTAAAATGCCTTTAAAACAGCTGTACTTTCTCTTGAACGATGGATTACTGAGTTTAGGTGGGGCATATACAATGACACATCCCCACCCCCCCTCCCAAACACCACCACTACCACCACACACGCGCGCGCGCGTGCGTTTAAGTTTCAGAACAAACGGATTCAGACTTTCAGTGGGTGCAGATCAACAGTTGCGCAACTTTCTTGCAGACATGTCAACCATTGCCGTTTTCCTTTCCCTTCCGATCTTCGCAAGCTTTTGCAGACGGTAAGATGATGGGTTTTACAGACGCCTGGCGAAAGATGTGACTGTGTGTGTGTGTTTGTAAACGGAAATGTAAGCATTGATGATTTCATCATGCATTTTGCAGTGTTTGCAGGATAAAAGCAGTTTGTGTTTGAGTTCAATAAAATGTCAGTGAGTTTAAGACGTGTTTGATGTACAATATAGAACAGCCTGCAGACCAGGTGAAACTCTGTGTGTCTTAAGCAGAAGTGAAAATGTCTGGCTTGTTTTGTTATGTAGTTTCAAACAGATGCAGGTTTTACAGCTGTTTCCGCAGACAAGCAAAGAAATTCATGCTTAGTAGGTACTTCCCTGTTCTATCAAGTGTGCGTAAACAACTATGTGGCACGTGCACTTGCTCCTCCTCGTTCACTGGGTTTTTTATGTTATCACGTTGTACAGACACGCGCTGGCTGCAGCTGGCGTGCAGCTATTTTCTAGCAGCAAATAAAAACATTTGATATTGGTGTAACTCCCTACTGTGACAACACCTCTAATTTACACAAACATACGGAAAAGGGCACTAAAAGAAACAAGATATCTGGAAGCTTCCCCATCACAGAGGTCACTGGAAGTGTGGTTATTGATTATCATAGTTGTTACTTTACCAGACTGGTTACCTGAAAGTATTTTCAGACATTAAAGTGATATATTTGAAACGTTTTGAATGCATTATTTACCCTCAACCTGAAGTATAAAAACAAAGTAAAGAATATAATAACTATATTAATCATCCAGTGTCCATTGGAATAGAGCATGGATAGGACCAGTTTGAATGTTGGCTAGCAGGAACCGAGTGCATTGTTTCAGTCCGGTTTATTGGCCTTTGGAGCAGTGGTGTTTCATCAGGACAAGCGAGGTAACTAGTGCTTGCCTTTTCAAATCCATGAGTAAAACGTAATAAAGTATATCTGGTAGATTTGTATTGTTTATTGTCATTTATGCTTAGAAATATTTACTCATATATGCTTAGAAGTATATAATCATTTATAGATTGAAAGAATGTCTCATCCTAGGAGGTCTGTAACAACTCTGTGTAGCATGAAGAGGGGGGTGCGTTCACTCCTCTTCAGAGGAGAGGTCGTATCTTCTCTAAATATCAAAAATGTGGGATACTGTTTGTCCGTGATTTGGACAGCCCAGCGCGTGCTCCCGACGCAGGGAAAATCAATTCTGCGGGGGAGACCTACCTCGGCACTTGTGCAGGCGAAGCCAAAGGGAAGATAGGCTTCACCATATTTTCTAGTCTTTGGCTTAGAATGCAGTTGGTTTGGAAACATATTCAGCGATGCTTCATCTCATGCTTTGCGTTTGTGTGGGTGCCCCGTGCTAGCAGTGTCCAAGCATTGTTTTTTTTTTCCTTTTCATGCCGCGCCCCCACCTGAAATGGCGGGCGGGCCCCACACTTTAGGAAGGTCTGCTCTATTGTATCAAGTTACAAGTAATTGCTTTGCTTTTAACATTCTTACTGCATTTGTGTCAGCAGTAGTTCCAAATGGTTCGCTGTTTTTTGGTTTGCTTTGTATGACTCAAAGTCAGAACTGAGATGCTTTTGGAACAGCACAGGTTATGAATCATGTCATATGATACATATGATGGAAAAGTGTTTCCTCTTCTTCAGGGGGCTTATTGATCTTGTTTGTAAAAGTTAGGAGCTTTTTTGTTTTGTCAAATAACACATCAGGCATAAAGCATGAAACATGCCTAAGCATGACAGCAGCAGGTGAGACTATAATAACAACAGCAGAAGTAAGAGTTCACCAGGTCCACCCTGCTAAAATCAGGGAAAATCGGTATGGTACACAAATGCTAGGATCACAGTACAACAGGAAATAAATAAATTAACTCCATCTTCCACATGCCTGTGAGAAATAGGTCACGGGTACCCCGTCTAATCAATCTGTGATAAGTGGAGATGGGCGGACTGATCCAAATATCCATAGTTCCAATGCTGGTATTGGTACTGTTGGTAGTGGCGTAATAGGGTACTTTGTTTCTATCCTCTAAGTTTAGTTTGTTAACCACTGAATTGTTTTTAATTCCTAATTATTTAAAGATAGCTCAAATATACAATATGAAAAATGCCTGAACGTTTTTGTCTTGGTTGTCACATCTGTTTTATTCATAGCCTGTAAAACATTTACATTTGCCCACAGTGTTTTAGAGGAAGGCACACTCAAATTCCAGGTCTGCTAAAGCCCAGTTTCATAAAATATATGAAAAACTGAATGATTTGCTTTGTTGTATTTAATTAGGAAGTCAAAATCATTGCCTCCATCAGTTCATCACGGTTTCCCTGCATAAAACGTGCCGAGGTTGTTGTTGTGTGTTTGAGGGTGGCAGTTGAAAAGCTGCAGCCAAGTGTGTTAGGAGATCCAACAACTGAAAAAAAGGGTGTGAACTATGTGGTTGGGTCCATCATTCTGTTACACCATCTTTATGGGTTAAAATGATCAGTATTAGAATTAGCAATAGTGGCCCTGTGTTTACTTGGTATTGGATCAGTATCTAAATTTGCAGTATTGAACAGCACTAGTGATTCTCGAGCCAGGAGAAGAGTAAATGTTCATCCTGCATTCACAAGTACTGGTTAGGGGAAGACTATCATGGCCTTATCAGACTTTAAATAGATATCACTCTGTTCTTCGGTGCACGTATCACTGTCCGTCCTACAGAGAAGGTCTTATTAAACAAGCCACCACCACTATTTGTATATGACAAAAATAGTCATAATATAAACCTCTAATTTGTACCCTCACAAAGATGTGCAGTAACACGTTACTGATGTTTGTTTTTATCTGTTCTCTTTGTGTTTATATCCCACAGAGCTCAAAGTGAGGCCTGGAGAAGATTCCATTCTTCAGTGTCAGGGTCCTGGAGGTGATGTCATCATCCTGTTCGAGTGGAGAAGATCTGATCTCAAGTCAGACACCTATGTGTTCTTCTTCTGAAACCAGCGTCCATATGAAAACTACCAGCATGAGTTCTTCAAAGGCCGAGTGGAGCTGAGAGATCCATCCATGAAGGACGGAGACGTTTCAGTGATTCTGAAGAATGTCAGCACCAGCGATACAGGAACATACGAGTGTGAGATTACAGCCAGGAATAAAGAAGGTGTCACAACTGAGACTAAGCACTCTGTCAACCTCACAGTCACCACCTCAGGTGAGTTTCTAGATAGATGTTTGACTTACAGTGTCCGATCTGTGTGTGATTCTGTGTTAGTTTGTTAGGGTGTCAGCAGTGAACTTCTCCAATCTTAGCCTCTTGGTGGTGGAAAATTGCACAGTGAACCACAAGGTCATTTAAACTTATTGCACCAGCTCTGTCTGATAACTTGTTGCTTATAACTTGTCTGCATGGTGAACATAGACATGGGGAGGACACAGTCCAGTGTACTTCTAGAGCCAGTGTCAAGCTCAGATACATGGGGAGGGTTGTGTCAGGAATCAGACATACAATATTTGACAAATCAAACATGTAAATCATTACAAATGGGTTTAGCACACTGGATCAGTCTGGGTTAACACTTACTGCCCCTGGTGCTTTTGGCCAAAAGGGTGAAACTGTGCAACTGTTGGCCAAAGACAAAGGAAGAGATGAGGGGGGTGGTGTGTTAGGAGGCAGTGAGAGAGAAGGAAAGGCAAGAGTGTGGAGACCTTCAAAGTAGGACAGTAGATATACTGTGTGGGTAGGAGACCAGGTGAAAGGAAATCAAGGCCAGGCACACTGGAGGTGGATTCAGACTTTTCTACTGTGGTGTTGTCAGAAAGAGAAATGGAGTAGGGACAATTGTTAATAAAGAACTTCAAAGGTAATCCAAGGACATGATTGTAAGTCATTAAAATCATCAAAATAAATATTTGTAAGTGACTCAGAAGAAGAACAAAATAAATTCACCTTAGCTGCCGTCACATGTGGGAGGTGAAAGAGAGTCAGATAGGATGAAGAGTTTAAAGCTGGAAACTGGAGCAAGTTGGGTGAAATGGAAGTAGCTTTTTGTTTTGAATCATGTCGTGTCAGTCGATAATAAATGCATCTGCAGCAGTTTGAGAGAGAAAATGAAAAAAGAAGACTTTCTGCAGCCAGTGTAGTCTTTTGCTGCTGGATGCTGTTCTTTGCTCCTGTTAGCTGCTGAATATGCTGTAAAACTGTCAACCATGACCACAGCAGCTCTACACAACAGTTGATAGCCAAAAATCAGCAGATGCAATCAATATGTATTATTCTGATTGTTCTGCATTACTCCCAGCAGCTATATAACAGTTTGAAAAAGTGAACCATGAAATATTTTCAGCATACTCGGTGGTTAGACTCCTCACACCTGTTTCTACTCTGCAGGTTTCATAGATGAAGACACCAAGGATGGAGGAGACAAGGATGGAAGAGACAGGGATAAGTTGCTTCCTTTCATAATACTTCTTTGGTTTTTATTTTCTTTATAATAATTAGTTATTTGCATACATAGCCACAGAAAACAGCATAGAAATTATCTGCAGCTAACAGCAAATGTTAAACAGCTGATGTAAAATGCCTGAGGTCTGTGTACTGCTGAATGATTGGAGGTCCTGCTGTTCCATAAAGATGTGAATGTGTTTGAAAAGGTGTGATTTTAATCTTTACTCTCAAACACTTAAACAGCTGAAAGAATAAAAACTAAAACTGTCAGGAGCAGGTTAAGCATGACTTTACTAAATCCAGTGAATGGAGCACAAACTGTAGATGATTTGAAGCTGAAACCCAGAACATAATCTCCTCCTGACAGTTTATTTTTATCCTTTCAGCTGCATTTTAAATATAACAACAAAATTCAAATTCAAATTTGATATGAAGCCAGCAAGTGCAGTGCAGGTGTCCTGTTTTTGATTGTTTAGAACAATCAAACAGGCGTAAAATTGTTTGCTGCTAAAACAAAAAGAAGATCAACGAGTAAAGTTGAGTTTAGAAATTTAAATTTAGACCCTCCTACTCTCACTACAGATGTCCGAGGGATCTTCCATGAATTATGATGCTATTTTCCAGAGAATTGATTGGTCAGTAGGCTGTGATGTTTATAACTGTTGATTTCACACAACATAAGTTACCATGACGATTTACCCCGGTAAGAAGAAAACCACGTTTAGTACAGAAAACCCTGAAGTTACCTGAATACGGCAAAATCAGTGGTTTGTACTGTATGTTTCATTGCATTGTTATTCTACTTCTTTGTTAGTCAGTGGTTTGTTTGTTTGTCAGGACATTGCGAACCACATTTTTTTTTTTTTTTTTTTTTTTTTTTTTTTTTTTTTAACCTGTCCCGTTTGGTTCTTTTGCCATCAGAATTATTGTCTAAAGGCGAAGAAAGATGCCCAACGGATTTACTTTACCAAATGGACCATCCCAGCCTTGCCGTAATGGTCCATTTGATTCACCTTTTATTGTTTATTTTATTTTGACTTGCTGAATACGGGACAGACTTGACTGGTGGAAAGAAAGGGGAGAAAGAAAGAGGAAAGAAAAACAGCTGAGAAGAGGGACGGGGAGAAGGGCAAAACCAAAACCAACAGAATAAGCAGACAAAAATACATATATCGATCACCTGGATCACCTGTTGAGAAAGAAAAAAAAGAAAGCAAGCAGAAGAAAACGAGAGTAATAAACAAGATCACAATGATATATGGGAATATGACAGTAAATACTAAATATTAAACATTATTGTGCAGCACGTGGGATCGACAGCGCACAGTGTGCTTTGAGGTAGGAGCCAAAAAGGGTGTAGTTTGTGTGTGTGATCACCCGTGTGTGCACCTGTGAGCATGAACGCGCTTGTTTTTAAAAAGGTTCCTTCATGTAATGATCTGCTAGAGGGTGTGGGGGCCACTGCCCCGACCTCCAGGGCATGAAGCAGGTATGGAGGAGATCAAAACTCCAGACATCCAGACGCCCCAGAACACAAGAGACCAAGGAAGACCAACAGAGGGGCAGCATGCTATCCCAGAAAGAGCTGAGGAGAGTCCCAGATGAGGGGTCACTCAGCAGCCGCGAGCAGAAGCCGGGGGTTGCAGTGGCGTGCCCGTGAGCTCCGCCGGGCAGCCAGCTGTGCCTGAGTGACCGAGCCCGGGCTGAGAGGCCGAGGCACCCCATCCCAGTGGCCCGAGCGAGCCCCAGGCTCCAGGCCCCGATAAGCAGCCGCCAAGGAGTGAGCCGGTGGGTACCTGGGCGCCACCCGGACACAAAGAACCACCAATGCACCGATGTCTGAGGGCGTCTGCCACCGGCAGGGGAAGTGGTGGGGGAGATGGGCCTCAAACCTTGGAGGGCCTGAGATGTCCCCAGAGAGGTGGCGTCTGATACCCAACCTGACATAAAGACACAGACAAACAGGCACACACAGATACAAACATCTATTCCCACCCTCATGCTCTCATATACAATTACTCAACACTCACCCAACGTGGAGACGGACATAAAGAGACGCTGTACACACAATCACACTCCCCAAGCGTACTCTAAGCCCGGGTCTAGGTACCCTTGCCCCTGGAGGGGAAACTGCGCCCAGACCCAGGTGATGTTACCCTTTTCCCTGCGGTGGGGAGAAGCAGACTGCCCCGACTCCGCAGCAGCAGGAGGCCCCACATTCCAGACCCCAGTCGGACGGCCAACTCCTCCTCCTAGCCCCCCGCTCCAGCAGGCCGCAGAGAACGGGGTGTGGGAAGACTCAAACCTCCCTCCACCCGCTCTTATGTAGTGTTGATGTATTTGTGTTCTAAGGTGCATTTAAAACCCAGGAGGGCATGGAGCTACCTGCCAGAGCAGCAGGTAAGCGTATAGCCCCTCCTGCTAGCCCTCAATGTCTACGTGTATTTAAAATTGAGAGGTGGGCAACGACGCCAGGGGTGAGGTGTACACCCTGATGGTAATTTGGAATCCGTGTAGCGTGCCCACCCCAAGATCCTATATGTATGTGTAATGAGAGTGTGAGTAATGTGAATGTCTAAGTTGTGGGATAAAATTGAGGCAGAGGCAGCCAGAAGGGGACAGAGGGGGGGATGTCTCCTCTGCACCCTGGTGACACACCCCTACCACCCAAGGCCCTGCATGTGTGGGTGATTGTGGTGGAGCGGGAAGAGGAGGCAGCTGGAGATGGGGAGGGAAGGAAGGGAGGGCAGTGACCCCTCCTGGGGCCAGCTCCCCGCTGACCCCAGTAGGCACCCCATACTCTGCAACCCGCCAGGAAAGGGGCCCAGGCCCATCCGGACCGGGGCCCAGTGCAGCAACGCACTGGGCCCCAGTGCGTTGCTGCCATGACGATTTACCCCGGTAAGAAGAAAACCACGTTTAGTACAGAAAACCCTGAAGTGACCTGAATACAGCAAAATCAGTGGTTTGTGGTGTATGTTTCATTGCATTGTTATTCCACTTCTTTGTTAGTCAGTGGTTTGTTTGTTTGTCAGGACATTGCGAACCACATTTGCCCAACAACCCTCCTGACAAATATCGAATTAAAAGTGCCAGCATTTATATGATGTATGTAGATATTTTATAAAAATCCCACAATCATGTGTTTTTGCATTTGACAGTTTAACTGAGCATCAAATGATATGTAAGTTTAGAGTTGTGTGTCACAATGTAATGTATCATGAATCAAGCTATAATGATTGTAACATCTGTATGTTTGCATGTTTTGAGGGGTGATGATGTCCAGACTTTTTATGTTTTGCTGTGATGGTTTTAATAAAGATGTTTCTATTCTTTTATCTTTTGTACATTTGTCTTAAGTGACTGTTAAAAAGTTAACAATGGTGTCAAAGTTCTAGGGGACAAAAGGGTTTTAAACCTGATTTTGTCATAAGGTCAGTCTGTTTTCTTACTACGTCTTCTCCTCACTCCTGGCGTTCAGTGGCCCATCAAGCCAACCTGTAACTGTCCCTGAGACAGTTCAATAAAGGTGTTTATATGTTTCTGTGACAGATTCATGTTAATTTTAGTTCATAATATTTCTTGAAAAGGATTAAAAATGTATTGAATAATACAGATAATAAAAAAGTGTAGCATTTATTAGGAACTTGCCTAAAATATGTGATTAAAAAAATAAAAGTGGCATAAAATATAAAGTGCTGTTTGAGGTACAGTTTGATGGTCTCATGACCAGAGTTTAACTGAGAGCACAACCATGGTGTGTCAGGACTAGCACGAATACAGAGCTACAGATACAGCTGAAAGTAATGTTATTCTGCATGTGGTCCAAGAGGCGCACACAGCAATGACTTTTATGTGTATTGTATATAATAGTTAATGTTAATGTAGTTAATGTCTTGTATTGGTAAATAGCATGCAGTTAACAGGAGTTATGAAGGGGATACATTTAAAATACTTGCAGAACAAGTCGTTCCATTTATCTTTATAACTGTGTTACTGTACATTCTTTGTCCTCTACATTATAATCAATCCAGTCCTTGTAGAAGTGTGAAGAGCAGTGATGCATGTAGTAGATGAGTAGAAAGGAAAGGTGAGGATAAAGGAGATGTGCTGCCACCTTCTGGCGGTAGTTGAAAGGTGGAGATTTTTTCTATAATTTATATTTTATTCACTTTTATTTGAGTTCTCCTAAGTTTCCTTTTTATTATTAAGTTTAGTTTTTTATGTGTCTCCTCTTGAACTTTGACAGTAAATTATCACCAGCTGTTTTTACCCTCTGATGTCCTCAGTTCTAACTCTGTGATATCAGAACATGTCATTTTTTTTTTTTTGCTTTTGAATACTGTTCTCTTAAAAATTGTGCAACACTTAACATTTTTTCTCCAAGATATATAAACTAAACAAAAAATTACATATGCAGTATCTTTTACTACATACAGAGAAGCTGGCAGCACAAGTGAAGTGAGGCACTCTGGACTTAATCAGATGTTCCCTGCAGCTCCAGGCGCAGCTCGCACAGAGCAGACAGGTACTCTGCATTGTCTTTGTCATAGTTCAGAGCTTCTTCATAAAACTCAGCAGCTTTCTTGCTGTCGCCCTCAGCTCTGGCCACCTGACCCAGCAGAGCGAGAGCTTCACCATCACCCTGATTCTTTGCCAGACGTCTCTCAGCGATCTGCTTCAGTTTCTGCAGGAAAAAATAGAGGAACAATGAAATATTAATTTATGTTCCAAAGAAGTAGAGTGTGTTCATCTTGATGTAATGTTTTCAGTGGGAGAAACGTTTCGTCACTCATCCAAGTGACTTCTTCAGTCTAGCTGACTGCAGGTTTTCCCAAATCTTATAAACAGTACATTTGCATAATGACTGAAACCAGCCCACTGACAAACAACAGGCTGTCAGTTTCTTGATCATTATTATGAAAATGGGTGATGCCTGAAATATTCTTTAGGTGCCTTCCCAGCTTTGACAAATTTCCACATTTACTCAGGGCCTTCTTGATGTGCTGTTCTTCTGCCTCCCTGGCCACTGTGTCAGTGGGGATGGTGTTCGCTCTGTGTTGTAGCGTCCTGATGACACCCAGTTTGTGCTCCAGTGGATGATGAGAGTCAAACCTTATATACTGATCCGTATGTGTAGGTTTACGGTACACGTCAGCTTTTAGATGTCCCCCATTACTGATGGAAATCTCACGATCTAAGAAGGCTAACCTGCCACTTTTCATATCCTCCCCCATAATGACATCTCTCACCTTCTCAACAAAATCCAAGGTGTCCTGGATGCCGTGTTTACAACTGCATACTGAGGATCAAAGCCAAAAACTTGGAGATGTTATAGGAGACAGAGTTGATCATGCAGACAATCGGTCTTAAAGGTGCACCCTGTTTATGTATTTTCGGTAAATCATACAGACTTGGTGTAGACTCTCCTGGGTACAGCCTGTGGTATGAGGTCCAGTCAATAGCCTTGTCTTGTTCTAACTGCTTCAGACAGTCTATCACCTTCTTCCTGTAGCCACTTCCTGGGTCTCATAAAGTATTTTTTTGTCATTGAGCAGTGACAGAATTTTCTTTCTGGTTCAGCAATACTGTGCACCTACCCTTATCTGCTGAAAGGATGATAATGTTGTTGTCATCACTAAGTGATCTGAGTGCCTTCCTCTCCTCCATGCTGATGTTGGATGCTGGGGGCTTTGTATTGCTGAGGCAGGCCCTAAACTTTCGTCTGTAGTTACTCTGCTTCCACATGTGTAATGTTGTTGTTTCGAATTGCTGTTTCTGTGGCTGTGATCAGTTCCACTAGTGGGATTTGTCTTGGTGTCACAGCAAAGTTCAACCCTTTTGCAAGGATGTTTCTCTTTACTTGGGTGAGCTGTCTGTCAGACACATTTTTCACCCACTTGTCCACATCCTCGGTGCAGCATCCTTCACTCATCCACCGGTTGAGGACACTCTCCATATTTTGCTGGTGTTTACAACTCACAACAAGTAAGTCAAACTTCCTTTGTTGCCTGGTATTAGGCTTTTCATGTTGTGCTAGACGAGCCTTCTAAGTGAACTCTAAAACCCTTTTAAGAGTATTCTCATCTAGAAGCATTGTAAGTCTCTGTTGGATCCACATCTTTGTAGGTTTTAGCACATAGATGGTAACATTTGTCTCACCTGTTCATTGAACATTGATAAGTGACCATGCGTACAATTCACAGAGCGATGGGGAATGGATGCAATCACAGCATTGTAAAATGCTGTGATTGCATCTTACAGCATCTTACAAAGCTGTGACTGCAGCTACTCCCCAACTCTCCTGATCATTAGTTGCCTCAAGGTGGTTTGTGCTCAATGACAGAAAAAAATAAGAGGTGGGACAGATGCCATCTATCCTAACAAGACGTAGTAAAAGACAGTACTGCTGTATTTTTCAAAAATGAAAACAAATTTGAAAACAGTCCTCAGGTGCACAAGTAGGTGATACTGAACAAAACATTTAATTCAAGCAAGGTTTTATATTCACAGACTCAGCCTCAGAACATTCTGCTCACACCCCATGAGTTAGTAACAACACTGAGTTTATATCACACGTAACCTTTGTTATGTCTCTAGTGCTCACCTTAACACACAGTTTCCAATTATATTTTTTCAGTGGTATCAGCAGCCCCTGCAGAGAGAAAACAGCAGAAAACTATCATGAAGATAAATCCATCCATACTAAGTTCATGTGGTAGATGTGAGCGGTAACATGTTTCACATTAAAGCCCCGACACCTCCAACTAAACATTTTAGTTTTTTGTCTTTCATTGTTATTCTTGGGTTGAAACATGAAACATTAAAGGGCAGCTGCATGTCTAACACTGAACATAAGCTGCCTCATCTTGGTATAATTTGCCCTCTGAAAAATCAGCTAAATGTCACCTTCATTTTTTCTTCAGATAGGACCAATCAGAGTCTGGCACCTAGAAACTTACCTTGGTATAGTGAGCGATGGCTTGAGCCTCATTGCTTTTGTGATAAAGATGAAAGTCACCGCAGTGCTGATGGATAATCTGACAAAGCATTTCCTCCAACTCTGGTAAGTTCTCCAAGCAGTGCTGGAAAATCTCCTCAGCCCTGAGAAATAACGAGATGATGAGCAATTTACAGCCAGAGGAAAGAAAGAAGGAAGCCCTGCTGCTTTGTTTAGATGGGTACCTGCTCATATCCCCTGCCTCTGCATACAGCAGTGCCAGATCAGCCCACGCCAGGAAAAAGGACGGTTTTATCTTTACAGCATCTTCAAGGTGACTGATACAAATACGCCTCCACTTACGCACCTCTTCTGTGGATCATTAAAGGATGATTTGAGTTGTGTTGATTTAAGGATAACATGCAGTATATTTCTGTGTACCTCTGTTGCTGAAGGGCCTGCGGAATTGCTCAGCAATTTTCTTCTGCTTGTAGCACAGAGCCAGCTGGTGGTGAAAGAAATCTGATTCATCATCCCTTCTCAGGCCTCGCTTAAACATATCAATAGCCTCATCCAGTCGATTCTGAAGCACATTTTAAACCACTAATCAGATACAAATATTCAGATCAATTTGAGGTTAAATAAAAGAAAAAAAAACATTGTTCAAACTCTCTTAACAGCTGTAAATACACTGGAAAAGTGATGAATGTTCAAAGGAAATTCTCTCCTCTGCACACCAGCAACTTATATAAATATACGAAAATCTACAAAAAATTTAAAAAAAACCTTGTCCTGGAACAATTAGTGAAAGAAACAAAAAATAGGAGATAGGAAATCCCCCAGACAAACCCAGACTCCAAGCTCAGAGGTTACAGTCATTTCAGAGATCATTAACCTGTTGGTGCAAATGATCTTGTTATAGCCTCTGACAGTGGACTCATCTTTGTGCTTGTCCTGCTAGACCTCAACGCCGTTGACCATATTTTTTTAGAGTGATTAGAGCACGCTGTAGGTATTACAGGTACTGCGCTGCAGTGGTTTGTATCATATCTCTCCAATAGACTCCAATTTGAATTTGTTCATGTAAATGGAGAGTCCTCTTCACACATTTAGGTTAACTATGGTGTTCCACAGGGTTCAGTGCTAGAACCAATTCTGTTTACACTATACATGCTTCCCTTAGGCAGTATCATTAGAAGACATAATATACATTTTCACTGCTATGCTGATGACACACAGCTTTATTGTGGCTCAAGAGTTGGCAGTTCGTCTTGTAATCGGAAGGTTGTCGGTCCGAGCCCCAGCTCCGACAGTCTTGGTCGTTTGTCCTTGGGCAAGACACTTCACCTGTTGCCAACTGGTCGTGGTCAGAGAGCCCGGTGGTGCCAGTGTCCGGCAGCCTCGACTCTGTCAGTGCGCCCCAGGGCAGCTGTGGCTACATTGTAGCTTACCATCACCTGTGTGTGAATGGGTGGATGACTGAATGTGTAAAGCGCATTGGGTGCCTTAGGGACTAGAAAAGCGCTATACAAATACAGGCCATTTACCATTTTATCTATCCATGAAGCCAGATGACAAACAACAATTATTTAACGGCAGGAATGTCTTAAAGATATAAAGCTCTTGTTGAACTTCAGACAACAATTCTGACAGCTAAAGAACCAAGGGACAGGCAAAAAAAAAAGAAAGATATAAAGCTCTTGATGACCTCTTAACTTCCCGCTTCTAATGTAAGATAAAAATGAGGTTATTTTACTTGGTCCTAAAATTCTTAGAAATATAATTCTAACCAGATTCTTACTCTGGATGTCATTACCTTGGCCTCCAGTAACATTGTGAGGAATCTTTTTTGACCAGAGTATGTCTTTTCATAGATATTTGCTCAATATCTCTAAAATGAGAAATATCCTGTTTCAGAGTGACACTGAAAAACTGCATTACTTCCAGGCTGGAAGTAATAAATTATTATCAGGATTCACCGGGTGTAGATGGCTTTACAGCCGAATATTATCGGTTTACAGAGTTTACAGAGATACTTGCCCCATTTTTAACTAAAGTATTTCAGGAAGCGTTCCAATATGGAACGCTTCCTGAAAGTTTCAATCAAGCTATTATAACTCTCTTGTCAAAAGATGATAAAGATTTAACTGACCCAACCAATTTTAGACCTATTAGTTTAATAAATGTGGATTGTAAAATACTGTCAAAGATCTTGGTAGCAAGATTGGAGACGGTGTTGCCACGGATTGTTCACAAAGACCAAGTGGGGTTTATTAAGCATTGATCATCAGCTGATAATATGAGGAGATTATTACATCTTATGTGGGCCAATAAAAATAACCTGAAACCGGTAGTAATAATTTCGCTTGATGGACAGAAAGCTTTTGACAGGGTTGAATGGAGTTTTTTATTTACCGCACTGGAATTGGTGATAATTTTTGTAGATGGGTTAAGACACTCTACAGAGGCCCAAAGCCTCTGTTCTCACCAATGGACAGATGTTCCCTTTTTTTTTATATATTTCCAGGTCTACCCGTCAGGGTTGTAGTCTTAGCCCACTCTTGTTCTCTATCTTTTTGGAACCCCTGGCTATTAAAATTAGGGAAGATTCAAGTATCGTGGGTGTGAACGGATGGGGGAGAGAACATAAATTATTTTTATATGCAGACGATATTTTGGTGGTGTGTCAGGAAGACCCTACTAATTCTATAACAAAATTGCTAAATGTTATTGGTGAATTCTCTAAGATATCAGGCTACAAAATTAACTGGCATAAGTCGGAGGCAATGCCAATATGTCAAACATCCATCCATTCGCTTCCGCTTATCCTTTTCAGGGTCGCCAGTCTGTCGCAGGGCCAACACACAGGGACAGACAACCATTCACGCCTAGTGGTAATTTGGATTATCCAATTCACCTATCCCCTCAAACTGCATGTCTTTGGACGGTGGGAGGAAGCCGGAGTACCCGGAGGGAACCCACGCAAACACGGGGAGAACATGCAAACTCCACACAGAAAGACCCCAGCCTGATGTTGGAATTGAACTCAAGACCTTCTTGCTGTGCGGCAACAGTGCTAACCACCGTGCTGCCCTATCTCAAACATGTATTGCTAATTCATTATCACCTTTTAATTTCAATGTGTTAGAAAAAGGGATGAAATACTTAGGAATAACACTTAATCCGAATGTCGATGAGATTATGAATGATAATGTAGGAAAACTACTAACTAGGATTAAAACTAATTTGGAGAAATGGGGTAAGTTGCATTTGACATTATGGGGCAAAGTAAATACGATAAAGTTGGCATTCGCCTCTCTGTTCAATTATTTCATTGGAATGATACCAATTTGTATTTCACCTCAAATTTTCTCAAGATATGATAATATGATAAAACACTTTCGTTGGGATGGTGGTAGACCGCGGATTAATCTTGGCAGACTGTACCAACTGAGAAAAGAAGGAGGTTTATCCCTACCCAACATAAAACAGTACAGCATCTCATTTGAGATGTTCAAGCTGTGTAAACACTGGGCAGCAATAAATTCGGACCTAAACTGGGTTCTAATGGAACGTGAACTGGTTTTTCCATTCACTCTTATTGAGGTGTTGGCTCAAAAACCGGACAATACAGGGAATAGAGTAGATAACCCTATTTTAAAGTTTTCAAAAATGGTGTGGCAAGAGGTCCACAAGAGCTGTAATCTCTCCCCATACTTTCACAAATATGCACCCCTGTGGCACAACCCAAAAATAAAAATAGGTAAACAAACAATTTATTGGCCACAGTGGCATAAAAAAGGCATAAGATTAATAAGTGATTTATATGAAGATAACATGTTTATGTCCTTCAATGATTTGACAATAAAGTTTAATTTGGAAGGACCCGGCCATTTTTGGCGATATTTACAAATGAGAGACTGTCTGAAAGATTAAATAAAATTGTCTCAGGAGAAAAATGTCATAGAGAATTTCTTGTACTTCCACCCTTAAATGCAAAGGCATCAACATGGTATCATTTATGTCATTGGGTTAAAAACAACATATGTAAAAGTCTTAAAAGGGCTTGGGAAAAAGATCTGGATTGTTCCTTCGATGAGGGAACATGGGATTCAATTGTTTCTGAAAATGGGTTTTACATCAGGGAAGCTAGAGGCAAATGTATTCAATATAAAATTCTCTATAGGTACTTTTATACACCAACGAGACTTTATAAAATGGGAATCAGTAAAGATGACCTGTGCTGGAAGTGCCAAGAAGGAAAAGGTACGTTAGCACATGCTTTATGGGAATGTCCACTGGTCTCCCAAAATGTTTTAAAATATATGGAGGGTTGGGTGAAACTTAAATTACCTAGATCACCAAGACTGTGCCTATTGGGGGACAGAGGCGAGGTGCCAAAGTTAGACAAAGCAGGCTTTAGAGTGTTAAACACTGGGATTGTGACGTGTGTTCGTCTCATTTTAACACTTTGGAAAGACCCTCGGACTCCAACACTAAAAAAGTGGAAGGAGAAAATGACTGAAAATGCCGCATGTGAGAAAATGCTGGGAAGACTGAGCAGTAAGACAGAGACTCTAACAGAACAATGGGAGAGTTTTTTTTGTTTATATGGGCCTACAACATGAAGACAAGATGAGATACAGTATGAATTAAGAATTAACTGTGTGTGCAACAGTTTATTTATTTATTTATTTTATTTATGTATGTTAAGAGAATTTTAGGATTCTAGGATTTTTATTATGTTATGCTTAAAAGTACGTTTCTTTATCTAAATGTGTTTGCTCCTTCAGTATTAAGCTTAAATGGGGAAGTCACACTCTGTGCAGACTCCTAAATGGGGAAGTTACACTCTGTGCCTGCAGTTCTATTTTCTCTCTTCCTGTATGTGCTCTCTGAATAAAGACTCTTTCTTTTTGCTGCAGGGTGCGAGTCTCCCTCAGGCTCACCTGTGTACACGTTAACCTGTCTGAGCGTTTTTATTCTGACCTGAGTTGCAATACAGGAAATCTCCTGACAATGTATTTATTTGTTTTCTTCACTGAGTGTGTTTTTTGTTGTTTTGGGTTGTTATGTTATGGTTTTCTTAATTGTTTAAAATAATAAATAAATAAATAAATAAATAAAACACTGGACTTACTGTATGCCAATGCTGAAGAGGCATACAGTTCATCACCTCTCCCTCCCCTAGGTAGATCTGATCACAACCTGGTGCACCTTGTCCCTGTGTATGAGCCCTTAGTGCGCAGGGAGCCACCAGCCACCCGCACAGTGCAGAGATGGTTGGAGGAGAGCGAGGAGGCTCTTAAGGATTGTTTTGAGTCCACTGTGTGGGAGGTGATCTGTGACGACCACGGAGAGGACATCGACAGCCTTACTACATGCATTACTGACTATATTAATTTCTGTGTGGATAACACCGTACCTACCAGGACTGTACGGTGTTTCTCCAACAACAAACCCTGGATTACTTCAGAAATTAAAGCTGTCCTCAAGCAGAAGAGGAGGGCCTTCAAATCCAGAGACAAAGAGGAGTTGAAAAGGGTGCAGAGAGAGCTGAGGGGACTGATAAGGAATGGGAAGGACAGCTACAGGCAGAAGATGGAGAACCAGCTTCAGCAAAATAACGTTGGTGAAGTCTGGAGAGGCCTCAGAACGATCTCAGGCCACAAACATCAGAACTCTCTGCCTGGGAGGGATGTGAGGTGGGCAAATGAACTGAATCATTTCTTCAACAGATTTGATTCAGCCATGAGGCAGTCTCCAACATCGGCTGCAGACTCACTCACCCCCACTGCTGCTGTTCCACCTCTGACACCTCAGACACTTCACACCTCCTCTATTCACCCTGCTCACTCCTCCCACCCCAACAACAGCATCCAATACACACTCAACACAAGGCTCCAGCCTGTCTCTCTCAACCACCCAGGTTCGGAGGGAACTGAGGAGGATTAAAGCCAAGAAGGCAGCGGGTCCAGATGGCATCAGCTCGAGGGTCGTCAGGTCCTGCGCGGACCAACTGTGTGGTGTGATGGAGCACCTCTTCAACCTGAGCCTGAGGCTGGGAAGAGTCCCACAGCTCTGGAAAACTTCCTGTGTTGTTCCAGTGCCAAAGACTTCACGCCCCAAGGACCTCAACAGCTACAGGCCGGTGGCTCTGACATCCCACCTGATGAAGACCCTGGGCGGCTGGTCCTGGCTCAGCTTCGGCGCCTTGTGAGCTCATCATCACTGGACCCACTTCAGTTTGCCTACCAGCCAGGCATTGGAGTGGATGATGCCGTCATTCACCTCCTACATCGTTCCCTCGCTCACCTGGAGACCGCTGGGAGCACTGTGAGAATCACGTTCTTTGATTTCTCCAGTGCCTTCAACACTATTCTTCCCTCGGTTCTGAAGGACAAGCTGGAGAACTCTGGAGTGGACCATCACCTCACTACCTGGATTCTGGACTACCTCACCGACCGACCACAGTATGTGAGGACTCAGGGCTGTGTGTCGGACAGGGTCGCCTGCAGTCACGGGGCCCCACAGGGAACGGTTCTGGCTCCGTTCCTCTTCACCATCTACACTGCAGACTTCTCCCACAACTCCACCCAGTGCTTCCTGCAGAAGTTCTCTGATGACTCTGCAGTAGTCGGCCTCATCACTGATGGGGACGACAAGGAGTACAGAGGACTGACTCAGGACTTTGTGGACTGGTGCCAGCTGAACTACCTCCAGATCAACGCCAGTAAAACCAAGGAGCTGGTGGTAGACTTCCGCAGGCACAAGCATCCTCCACTGCAACCACTGAACATCCAAGGTATGGACATCGAGGCTGTGGACAGCTACAGGTACCTTGGTGTTCATCTGAACAACAAACTGGACTGGACTCATAACTCAGACGCCCTCTACAGGAAAGGGCAGAGCAGGCTGTACCTGCTGCGGAGAGACTCAGGTCGTTTGGAGTGGAGGGCCCACTCCTGAAGACCTTCTATGACTCTGTGGTGGCCTCAGCCATCTTTTATGGTGTGGTCTGCTGGGGGGGCAGCATCTCTGCTGGGGACAGGAAGAGACTGAACAGGCTGATCCGAAGGGCCAGCTCTGTTCTAGGATGCCCTCTGGACCCAGTGGAGGTGGTGAGTGACAGGAGAATGGTGGCTAAGCTGTTATCCCTGTTGGACAACATCTCCCACCCCATGCATGAGACTGTGACAGCACTGAGCAGCTCCTTCAGTGGGAGACTGCGGCACCCACGGTGTGGGACGGAGAGATTTCGCAGGTCTTTCCTCCCCACTGCTGTCAGACTCTACAATAAAGACTTTTGCAGCTGATCAAACACACAAACCCACACATGTGCAATAAGACTGCTATACGTGCAATTCTTCTTCTGACGAAGTTGTGTTTTTGTATTTTCCTACTCAGTTGTATATAGTATTTGTATTTCTATTTTATTCTATTGTATATATTATTCTATTCTATTTTATTCTATTGTATATAGTATTTTATTTTATTTTATTGTATTTTATTGCATTCCAGTGTTTTCTAATTTCTGCTACATAACTTTGCACTTTTGCTGTAACAAAACAAATTTCCCACCTGTGGGACTAATAAAGGCCATCTTATCTTATCTTATCTTATCTTATCTTATCTTAATAAAAAACTTTAATTAAAAAAAATATTATCAGGATGTCCTAAAAACTCCCTGAAAAGCCTTCAGATAATCCAAAATGCTGCAGCAAGAGTACTGACAGGGACTAGAAAGAGAGAGCATATTTCTCCTGTTTGGGCTTCCCTTCACTGGCTTCCTGTTAAATCCAGAATTGAATTCAAAATCCTCCTTCAAAAACTGAGAATGAGTCTCTACAGATGGATTTCTTCACTTTTGTTTGGTCTGCTGTTACTAAGCCAAAGACCCAGTAAGCAGAAGTAAGAATTTATAAAGCCAAGGCTGCAGACTTACCCTATTACGAAAGTAATTTCCTGAGTGGCGGATGACATGAGGGTTGTCAGGATCATTTTCTAGAGCCATCTCCACCAGACGATCAGCCTCTTGATATTTCTTATAGGCCACCAGCTTCACGGCAAGCATACACTGCAGAGCAGCGTTATTTGGGTTGATCTGCAACGCAAGGCGAAGCTGTTCGGTGGCCTGGGATTCCTCCCCTTCCTGTAAATTTTCAAAAAACCACTGCAGACGACAAACTGATTAGTTTACAGTTTCTGTCGCCACTGACAGAGCCCTAAAGTTTTCTCTGATCATTTGGTGCTGTCTTAAGGAATATACCCATATAAGCTAATGCACTCTTCATTCTTATCATAAAACTGACCTGTTCTCTACAAAAGAGGGCGATGGCGTAGCCGGCGTTCCACTCGGTGTCACGAGTTTGTACCTCAAGTGCTTTACGAAAACACTCGATGGCTTTGGAGAGAGAAGACCATGACACCTTAAAATAGGCCCAGCCTTGTTCTCCGTACACCTCTGGAAGGAGACTTGCTGATGAACCAGTGGGATACTTCACCTGCAGACGGAGAAGGAAGCGTCAGAGGTTCAACAGCAGTGATCATAAGGTTTGATCTGATTGGTGTACATACCAGTATGTCCTCGACTCTCTGACAGTAGCTTTGTGACTGTGCAAAGTCTCCATCATGGTATTTCAGCCAGGCCATGTCTCCATACGTCACAATCAGCCTCCTCTCACTCTCATCACCGTAACTCTCCCTGATAGTCTCCTCTGATTGGTTTAAAAGTGTCAGCGCTTCCTCTCGTTGATCCTGAAGATATCTGAGGACCAACAGGTCATCAACAGATGTTCCACATCTGGTATTTAACTATGAGGCATTTACAACACCTGACAAGAAAATTACTTGAGAGTTCAAGAAACACTTGTTGATGATTCATTAAGGTTTTTACCTGAGGTTCTTGACTCCAGGGTTAGATAATTACTGCATTTCCACCAGAGTCAAAACAACAAGAGTCAAAACAAGCTTCAGGAGGCAGGTTAATTTTTAAGATAGTGCCAGCTTCATAAACAATGAGAAACTCTAGTCCAAAACTCCAATAATTTTTCTCTTCATATTCTATGTTTTTATTAAAGTAGAAATAATGAGCTAAATATAAAACAAGCTAAAGTTTTCTCTGCTAGCTGTAGCTTTGTTATGCCGCATGAATCTGGTGATGGCTCACAGTCATGCAGACAAATCTACTCCAGACATAACCTTTTACATGAAATCATTTAAAATTAGTCAGTGTTAGCAGCAGGAACGCTGCTGGTAGGTAACATTATCCAGAAGAAACACAGCTCAGGGTTGGATCTGATCCTGAAAACAAAACAATATCTCTATCATTCTAGTATAAATCCTGCTGATGCTGACCACAGTTTCCTTTGACAGTAAAATTTCCCTTTGGTCAGACGGACTTCAGTGGAAAAAACTTTCTTCTGGCTAATGTTAGCTCTTCTCTTCTGTAGCAGAGTCCCAGAAATAAAAGTGTTGAGATTTGAATGATCAGAATAAATCCACTTTAGCTTTTCTTTCATCAGACAGCTCCAGAAACTGTACCTGCAATAAGCCAAGAGGCTGTAGAAGCAACTCCCTCCCTCACACTGACTCCGATGAAAATCTATGTCAGTCTTTAGTCGGGTGATCAGTATTTTCGGGTCCACGTCCTTCTTCAGATCCCAGGTGAAGTGACACTGCAACTGCTGCAGCCTGCTGAGCAGAGCACTGCTATCTTCACTGTAAGAGAGTCAAAAAGAAAAAGCTGTGAGGACCATCAGAGTGAGAGCATCAAACCTGGACTGGTGTGTCAGGCTCACTCAGTGCTCTGACACACCTGAGGATCCTGTTTCTATGACCAGCACATGTCAGACCTCCCAGCTCCTCTCACTGGATCAGGCAGCCATCCCATCCTGTCTAAAATCAGCCACAATCATCCCAGTGCCGAAGAAGTCTCCCATCTCCAGCCTGAATGATTACCGCCCTGTGGCCCCCACACCGGTAATCATGAAATGCTTTGAGAGACTAGTCCTTCAGCACATCAAGGATTACCTCCCCCCAGAATTCGACCCCCACCAGTTTGCATACCGCGCAAACAGATCCACAGAAGACGCCATCGCCACAGCCCTCCACGCTGTGCTGAGTCACCTAGAGCAGCGGCAGAGCTACGTCCAAATGCTCTTTGTGGACTACAGCTCAGCCTTTAATACAATCATCCCGGACATCCTCATCACCAAACTGGTCACTCTTGGCCTCCCTCCTCTCACATGTGCCTGGATAAAGGATTTCCTCACAAACCGGCCACAGAGTGTGAGACTCTCCTCATCTCTCCTCCACTCGCACACTGAGCACCGGCTCCCCACAGGGCTGTGTGCTGAGCCTCCTCCTGTATTCTCTCTACACCCACGACTGCAGTCCGACCCACAACAACACTCTCATCATCAAGTTTGCTGATGACACCACGGTAGTCGGACTCATCTCAAAGGGAGACGAGGCAGACTACAGAGAGGAAGTCCTGAAGCTGGCAGCATGGTGTTCAGAAAACAACCTGGCACTGAACACCAAGAAAACCAAAGAGCTCATTGTTGACTTCAGGAGACACAGCACCGACTTGGCCCCCCTTTACATCAACGGGGAGTGTGTGGAGAGGGTCCACACTTTCCGGTTCCTTGGTGTCCTCATCTCTGCTGACATCTCCTGGACGGAAAACATCTCAGCGGTCATCAAGAAGGCCCAACAGCGGCTGTACTTCCTGAGAGTCCTCAGGAAGTACAAGCTGAACTCCAACCTGCTGCTGACCTTCTACCGCTCGTCCATTAAGAGCCTGCTAACCTACTGCATCACGGTATGGTACGGCAGCTGCACCAAGGCAGATAGAGTGAGGCTTCAGAGTGTGGGCAAGACAGCACAAAAGATCATCGGCTGCCCTCTCCCCTCCCTGATGGACATTTATTCCTCCCGCTGCCTCAGCAGAGCAGCAAACATTATCAAGGACAGCTCCCACCCTGGCTTCAACATGTTCAGCCTGCTTCCCTCAGGGAAGCGCTACAGGTGCATCAGCACAAAAACCCACAGACTCAAAAACAGTTTCTTCCCCAAAGCGATAACCACCCTGAACTCACTCATGCACCGATAACACAGCCCCCCACTTCCCACTTCCTCTATGGACCACCACTATTTATAGCAATCCTATGTGCAATAACTCAACTGTACATGTGGTTGTAAAAACAGTGATGTCGTATACAGTATCAGCTAATCAAACATTAACATTTCTAAAATGAAACCAATGAGCAGCTCATTATAAAAACATATTTTTGTTTTTCTCTTTTAAATATTTATCATTACTCATGATCGATTAATAATCAGAGATTTGGCAGACTTACCTCATGTTGGAGCAAAAAGATACCTTCTCCTCCTCAGACTCAGCAAACTGATGACTCAGTTACACAAACCACACACATCCCCACCTTTTCTCGTGGTGCTTTCATGGCACCACTGGAAACAGGTGAAAGGGAGAATTCATCTGCTCATGTCTCTGGTCGCCCATCCTCTCCTCTCGTCAATTTAATGGCCATACATATAAACTATGTTAGGAGACGAGACGTGCATATTTGAGACAGGAAAGCCTTCCGAAGAGAAGGCTGGGCTTTCTATTTCACCTGACCTCAGGAGGGGTCTTTGAAAGCAGCACGAGGGGACGTTAAGTTTCGCTTCTGCATCTCAGCTGAGAGTCTCCAAAGATCACTGATCAGCCATTGGTCTGTAAATAACTGATCTGAGTTCAGGGTTTCTCACTGATTGGTTGGCACATAATCGCTTATTCATCTTCATCGGTGTGTACACTGATGAAGAGAGGGGCTGTTTCTTGTAACATGGCGTGAGTCCACATTAGCTTCATAGCAACTTTATGGTTTCTGAAAACCACCACAAATAACACAGATATACCACTAACAGGGTTGGCAAAAGTACAGACATTCTGTAGTTCAGTAGAAGTACAATATTAATGTTAAGTAAAAGCTAAAGTATGGATTCAACTTCTTACTCAAGTGAAAATAGTTTTAGGAAAGGTAAAAAAAAGGGGGTCCCGGAGTTCCAAAATGATTGAATTAAATAAAACATAATTAATTGAAATTGTAATTAATTAATGAAATAAATAGATAAACAATTAAATGCTGATTCATTTTATTGAAAACATGCAATAAATTATTTATTTCCAGTTATAATTAATTGCATAGACATTTAATTAATTAATTAATTAATTATACATTTAATGAATTATTTAATTTATTTTGGATTCCTGGCCCTGCTGCTGTGTTCATAAATGCATTGAATCAGCCTCAACAATCAAAGTTAGAGGGTTTTTTTCTCCTTTTTTCCTCAAGTGGACCTTTTGCTATAGTGAGCCACTCAGCTTTATTGTTTATTTTTATTTCAGGTTATTACAGTCAGAACGGACTGGAGTTGGGATGGGAAAGAGAAATAAGAAGAAAAGAAAAGTTGGCAGTAAAGTAAACAGAAGGAGAGAGAAAGAACAACAGAAGGATGAGAGATAGAGAGAAAAGACACTAAAAATCTGCTTCATCCACTGCTGAAAAAACAAACAAGCAAAAAGAAAAGAGCACAGCAGGAAAACTACAGCAACAAACAACATAAGCACAGGTAAGAGAAAATAATAAATACTAAATCTCACTGAGTAGCACACAAAACCGACAACGCATGATAAGTTTTAGAGGCAGCAGCCAACCAATGTGTGTGTCTGTGAGTATCTGCTTGTACACCTGTGTGTGAGAGAGTATTTATAAGGTTTCTCCATGTAAGTGTCTGATTGTAGGTGTGTGGAGTCATAGCCCTGCCCACCAGGGGCATGAAGCAGGCATGGAGGAGATCCAGAGGCCCACAGAGCACGAGAGCCCAAGGAGGACGACCGGAGGGGCAGCCACACCACCCTCCTGGAAAGAGCTGAGGAGAGCCCCAGACATGAGGTCAACCAGCAGCCCCACCCCAATGGCGAACAGAGAACTATACCCTATACCTCTCTCCACCCACTCATATGTGGTGTTGCTGGTTGGTGTTGTTCTGAGTGCATTTAGAACACAGGAGGGGCTTTGTACCAGAGAGCAGCGGGTGTCAGCATGGCCCCTCCTGAGAACCCTCAACGTCCACCCAGGGGGCGGGGTTAATGCTGCTTGAGCAGAAACCATTGCTGTGGCCTGACACTGACACTAACATGTCCACACGTTGTTAACTTTTGTGTTTTCTTTAGTTTTCACAGTGTTTGAAGAGTGACACAAAGAGAAAAATAAAACTTCTGAATACAAGTACAAGTATTATGCGTAGCCATTGTTTTGTTAGTGTATAATGATATCAGCACAGAAAAACAAAAAGAGAAAGAGGAGCATTGTGTAGAGTTACTTTACAGCTGTGAGTGAAAAGTAAAAGTCTCAGTAATTTTGTGGTTATTAGAATGTTGTTCTTGCTTGTGTTCAGTGTTGTATATGGATTCCTGTTTGTGTACAATAGCACAATAATGATGTGTTGCAGTTTTCTGTGTGTTTTTATGCCTAATATCTTTACTTTTATTGGTAAATAGCCTGCAGTCAACAGGAGTTATGAAGGGCTGACATATAAAAGACTTGCAGAACAAGTCGCTCCATTTATCTTTATGGCTGTGTTACTGTACACACTCTGTCCTCTACATTATAATCACTCCAGTCCTTGTAGACTGAGATAAGAGCAGTGGTACATGTAGTAGAAAGTGAGGATAAAGGAGATGTGCTGCCACCTCCTGGCTGTAGTTGAAATGTGGACATTTTATTCTCTTATTCTCATAAATTAATCAACATTAATTATATTCTACAGCAAAAACATGTTTAGAATACAAAAAGAAAGTGTTGTCTATTAATTTCTACACTTAAACTTTAATTTGAGTTCTCCTAACGTTCCTTTTTCTTATGTGCATCCTCTTGAACTTTAACAGTAAATTATCACCAGCTGTTTTTACCCCCTGATGTGCCCAGTTCTACCTGTGTGATATCAGAACATGTCGTTTTTGTTTTTTAAATACAGTTTTATTAAAAACTGTGCAACACTTGATATTTTAACCAAAAAGAAATCCAAGATATTTAACCAAAAAAATAAAAATAACATGTGCATTATCTTTTACTGCATATAGAGGTGAAGGCAAGCACAAGTGAAGTGAGGCACATTTCCTGTTGGTCAGTAAACAGTCAGCAGCTGCATTATATGGAGTTCACCTTGATTCTCTTCATAACACGTTAAGTCTTCTTAAAGAGGAAATTCTTTGTTTGGTGTAACAGAACCACAAATGTTTCACTCCATATTTAGCTTCTTCCATTTTATTTTCTTTCCTGTCTTATCACACTGAAAGTGGCTAACCGCTGACTGAAAGTGAAGGAGTCATGCTGACAGAGGACGGTAGGAACAGTTGGTAACACTTTTCCTCCGGATAAAAACCAGGCACGGATAAAAGTTTGGCAGTCAGGACTTTGAATGGAAATCTGTGCCAACTACAAATTTCTCCAGATGATACATGGACACAGCAACAGGGTCAAAGTGGTTCAGCTCAAACTGAAGAGCAGAAAAACAATCAAAAGATAATATGAATAGTCTAAAGTAGAAATGTTGAAGAAGTTCAACCCGCCCCTAACAGCACACTGAATGAGCACCAGCTGATCATGTTTTAGATATCATGAACTTTATTTTAAATTCTTTAAATCTAACATCAGTTATAAGGTTCACACAGACAACTCACTGTCTGTTATACTGACATGTTTTTAATTAAATCTATAGCTGAAAAATCACAGGTGAATCCACAACTTTTGATTGATTGATTGATTGAATCTTTATTTTGAACATGTTAAAAAAGTACAACAACATAGAATTCAAAGAGACAAATAAACAAAGCAAAACAAAAGGAAAACGAGCAACCACAACTACAAATAACTTTCATGTTCAAAAAGGAGCAGCAGCACTTTACAGCTCCACACATCATCCAAAACTCCACAGAAATTTGTTCTGTGATCATATAAACATATCAAAGTTGCACCATGGGAAAATACCGATTACTGCCATTTTTTAATCAGTAGGAGGAAAACTGTGTGAGGGAGTAATATGCATAAACTAAGTATTTCACTAAGTATTTCTACATCATTATTTCCAACGTCTTGTATTTAATGAAGTGAGAATTCATCAGAAATTATGCCAAATAAACTCAAAATGTCTCTACTTCTTTCTCACTTTAAGGGAAAATATCTTAAAACAAGAGCAACTGAGCAAGAATTTTATTAAAGGACCAAGACAAAGCAATTACATTACATGAATTAAAGCATATATACAACAACCTTTATTTAAGCACTGATCACATGAAACTGCAAAAGAAGAAAGAAATACTAATTCAAATGTGTACTAATGTCCCTCCATCCTCTGCTTTTCCAGCTCAGGGTTTATCACAGCTGCCATAAGGCGAGAGGCGCGGTACTACACAGAGGGACCGACAAGCATTCACAAGTGCATCATCTCAGTGCCTTGGTGATATCGATTAACCTAATATGCAATTAAATAACTCATTTTAGTATTTTAAAGGTAAGAGATAAAACACATATTGTAAAAGATTAATTCCATCCTGCTCTCTCTGAGTGTATCACTCTCTAAACAAGATCACAAATACTTTTTGGCTCCTTGTAAGATTGTAAGAGTTAGTTATGTGATATCAGAACCTGTCATTTTGTGTTTTTGAATACTGTTCTCTTAAAAATTGTGCAACATTTAATATTTTTTCTCCAAGATATATAAACTAAACAAAAAATGTACATATGCAGTATCTTTTACTACATACAAAGAAGCTGTCAAGCACAACTGAAGTGAGGCACTCTGGACTTAATCAGAGGATGATCCCTGCAGCTCGCACAGAGCAGACAGGTACTCTTCATTGTCCTTGTCATAGTTCAGAGCTTCTTCATAAAACTCAGCAGCTTTCTTGTTGTCGCCCTCAGCTTTGGCCACCTGACCCAGCAGAGCGAGAGCTTCACCATCACCCCGATTCTTTGCCAGACGTCTCTCAGCGATCTGCTTCAGTTTCTACAGGAAAAATAAAGGTACAATGAAATATAAATTTCTGTTCCAAAGAAGTAGATTCTGTTCATCTGGATGCAACGTTTTTAGTGGGAGAAAACATTACAGCCTTTATGCTTTAATTTTTTTTTTTTAAAAAGATGTTTTACAATTTTACAAGATTTTTAGAAATGACAGGTGCACCATCCAAAGTGGGACTGATGCCACATCTCCTCACATGACCTAGTGAAAGACAGAACAACTGGCAGCCACCAGTAGTTTTCAAGTTGAAGTTGAAAACAGTCCTCAGGAGCACAAGTAGGTGGTATTGAACAAAACATTTAAATCAAGCGAGCTTTGATATGAGGTTTTGCTCACACCCCATGAGTTAGTAAAAACATTGAGTTTATATAACACGTAATCTTTGTTATGTCTCTAGTGCTCACCTGAGCACACTGTCTCCACTCATATTTTTTCAGTGGTATCAGCAGCCCCTGCAGAGAGAAAACAGCAGAAAACTATCATTAAGATAAATCCATCCATACCAAGGTCATGTGGTAGATGTGAGCGGTGAAATGCTTCACATTACTGCCCCGACACCTCCACCCTCCAAACAAGGCCTGTTAGTTTTTCTTCTTTCATTGTTCTTCTTGGGTTGAAACTAGAGATGGCACGATACCTGTTTTTTAAGTCTGATACCGATATCATAAATTTGAAAATCTGCTGAAACCGATATGAATCCGATATTGTCTATTTTATAATCAAGAAAGTTGTTTTTTTAATATTTGCTGCGAACTTTGCACAAGTCGCTACTCAAGTTTTAAAAGACAAAACAGTAAAGCTATTCTATTATACTTGGATGCAAAAAAACACTGCACCCAAAATACTTCAGTTCAGCAATACTGATCTTTTTTACTTAAACTTTTAGTAGACCCTTCAAGTATTTAAAGTAATATTGAAAAGTAATATAAAATGCAATTTTATGTAGATTTCAACAACTCTTTGGTTCTGAAAAAAAGAAGTACAATATCAGCACAAAATAACGTTTATATTCAACAAATTAAGAAGAAAAAGAGGTTGTAGAATGGACCCTTTTATACTTAAAGCTGAACAGAAACAGACATCCAGAGTGGAAAGCAGTACAAATCAATGCAAACATGGCTTCATGACTCTCATCTTTTATCAAGATGGATGTCAGTGTGAGCTGTTTCTATCACATTTACCTGAGATTTAATTTTGTGCAATTTCTATACAAAACTTAACATGTATGAAAAAAAGTGTTTTCATTGTTTTGTTGTTGTTGTTTTTCTTTCGAACCACAGAACTGTTTAGCCTGCAACACAGTTCTTTTCAAAGTAAAACTCGAGTCTATCCATTGACTTAGCAATGACAGATGTCCCAGCTTCATATATCGGTTGATAAGCTTAATGTAGGAATGCATTGCAAGCATTCAGAGATTAACTTACACACTTGCTTTATTTTTCTGGGATAGCTTGATTGGACACCTGGTTTGTCAGCACGTAACGAGGCTCCAAATGCTTTCAGTGTGAAGTGACTCCAGACCACCGACAGGTCTTGTACACAACAGCTGGTCTATCACGTGACGCAAACTGCTCCAACACGATAAGGGGACCACCTGGGTTACACCATGTCACAAGTTTTGTGAGGTGCTTTTGTGATATTTAATGGATTGGGCTACATTTTTAATTTCTACCCAATATCCGGTCCAGTAATTTAGGTCAGCATCGCACTAATATCAATACTGTATTTTGTGTCGGTCCATCCTTAGATGAACCATGGAACATTAAGTTCTATGTCTAACACATGCAGCTGCCTCACTTTGGTATAATTTACACTTTCATACATTTTTTCGTCAGTGAGGACCAATCAGAGTCTGGCACCTAGAAACTTACCTTGGTATAGTGAGCGATGGCTTGAGCCTCATTTTCTTTGTGATAATGAAGAAAGTCACCGTAGTGCTGATGGATAATCTGACAAACCCTTTTCTCCTTCAACTCTGGTAACTTCTCCAAGCAGTGCTTGAAAGTCTCCTCAGCCCTGAGAAACAACGAGATGATGAGGAATTTACAGCCAGAGGAAAGAAAGGAGGAAATCGTGCATCTTTGTTTAGACAAGTACCTGCTCATATCCCCTTCCTCTGCGTACAACGGTGCCAGTTCAGCCCACGCCCGGACAAAGGATGGTTTCATGTCCACAGCGTCTTCAAGGTGACTGATACAGCAACGCCTCCACTTACACACCTCTTCTGTGGAGCATTAAAGGGTGATTTGAGTTGTGTTGATTAAAGGATAACATGCGGTATATTTCTGTGTACCTGTGTTGCTGCAGGGCCCGCGGCGCTCTTCAGCAATTTTCTTCTGCTTGTAGCACAGAGCCAGCTGGTAGGTGAAGGAAGGTAATTGATCACCCCTTCTCCACCTTCGCTTAAGCACATCAATAGCCTCATCCAGTCGATTCTGGAACAGATTTAAAAACACCAGTCAGATACAAATATATAAGGAGAGAGGCTAAGCCTACGCTTGAAGCCACTGAGGCGTTTGTTGGTGGGGTGATGTGATGTCACTGGTATAAATGAACTTGTTAAACTTGCTACAGTCCAATAACTCCACCTTGTCCTTTAGAATCTTTGTTCCAAAGCCATACTTGTCCCGAAATTTCATCTTGAAAATTGATGACTATGTCAAGGTTAAAAACTTGGGCGTGTGGTTCTACATGCTCTCCTTCGAGTCCCATGTAAAAGAGACAACAAAGACTGCCTTTTATCATTTAAGGAACATACCCAAAATCAGACATCATTTATCAAGCAACACTGCAGAGGTCCATCTCCATGCATTTGTGTCTTCATGTATCGATTATTGTAACGCTCTCCTTTCTGGGCTACCAAAGAAAGGTTTTAGAGGTTTACAGATGGTGCAAAATGCAGCTCGGGTCCTCTACCAGAGGCCTGGGAGCTTGAGGGTCCTGCACAGTATCTTAGCTGTTCCTAGGACTGCGCTCTTCTGGACAGAGATCTCCGATGTTGTTTCTGGGATCTGCTGGAGCCACTCGCCTAGCTTGGGAGTCACTGCACCTAGTGCTCCGATTAACACTGGGGCCACTGTTACCTTCACCCTCCACATCTTCACGAGCTCTTCTCTGAGCCCTTGGTATTTCTCCAGCTTCTCGTGTTCCTTCTTCCTAATATTGCTGTCATTCGGAACCGCTACATCGATCACTACGGCCGTCTTCTTCTGTTTCTTTACCACCACTATGTCCGGTTGCTTAACCACCACTGTTTTGTCTGTCTGGAAGTCCCACAGGTTCTTAGCTCGGTCATTCTCCACCACCCTAGGGGATGTCTCCCATTTGATATCGAGACTTCCAGGGCATATTCAGCACAGATGTTCCTGTACACTATGCTGGACACTTGGTTATGGCGTTCCATGTATGCCTTGCCTGCTAGCATCTTGCACCCTGCTGTGCGTAGCATACCGACGTTTTGTCACGTCCCGCGGCGTTCGTGAGGAACGTGAGAGGTGACCTGCCGCGTTCTGATGGTACGCGGCGGGTTATGGATGAATTTCAATGGAATGACGGTACCGTTGGTAATAGACGGTCCAGCCATGTATTCCAGCCCTAAACGTAACCTTATACTTAACCCTAACCCTATTCCTAACCTTAACCATCACAGAAATGACATGAAATAGTGTTTTTGAAAGCAATTTTAAGAAAATGAACGAAAAGGTGTAGATTGAGTCCAAATGGTTCTCATGGTTTGTCATTTTTCCGATGTCGTCATTCAGGAACGTGTAGGGTACCCAAAAGCATAAAATGTTGACGATTTGTCAACTAGCGTAAAATATTACGCTTAAGGAGTGAGAACGTGTTGTTCTGGGGCATCTTTACACAGCCTGCACCTGGGGTCTTGCCTTGTGTGATAGACCCCAGCTCACTAAAACTCTTTAAATTTGGGGCACATTTTCCTGTGTGATTAAATGTGATTAATCAAGATTAATTAAGCACAAAACCTCTAATTAGTTAGATTAATTTTTTTAATTGAGTCCCACCCTGCCCATCAGACTACTCAAAATGGAAAGCAGTGCCCTACCTGCACTGTGTATAGTGTAGTAGAGCACTGCTGGCTTCAACTGAGGATATTGTTGGGTGGTGGAAGTAATACTTTGAGGAGCTCCTTAATTCAACTGACACACCTTCAGTACAGGAAACAGAGTCCGGGGACGAGGGGAACAATTTGTCCATCACTGGGCATGAGGTTATTGAGGCAGTTAAACAACTCAGTCCACCTTTTCATGGTTGGTTGTTCCTATTCCTGAATCAGTCAAAAGGATTGAGGAGAGCGAAAACATTCAAGCTGTTTTCGGTATATAAAAAGAGAGTCAAGGATTATTAAATAGGGAAAAAAAAGGAAGCTCAAATTCTGAAGCCAACCAGCATGTTCAGCGGTCTCAGAGGCAATCTAAAACCTCTCAAGTTTCCAAGATTAGGTAACACCAAACCTTGTTGACCTGGCTGCTGTTGATGATACTCTATAAGGGCTTTTATGGTTGAGGATGCCTTAAAGTGGATGTTGAATGTGCCTTCAGTTACTGCGTTTTTTATATGTAAAACCAGAAGGCAGTGGCACAAAGGACGGTTTTCTGTTGGTGGTCTCTTCTCCCCACTGTCACCAAGTTGTTAACAATGAATTCATTTCTAAGTAAAACACTGCAGGTAACTTGACATACTGTAAATATTGTAAGACAGTTTTAACAAAGAAAATGGAAGCCAACTGAGGAGAAGTCTCTATAGATGGATTTATTGACTTTGGTTTAGTCTACTGCTACTGGGCCCAAGACCCAGTAAGCAGAAGTAAGAATTTATAAGACCAAGGTTGCAGACTTACCTGATTAAGTAAGTAATTTCCTGAGTGGCGAATGACATGAGGGTTATCAGGATCATTTTCTAGTGCTTTCTTCACCAAACCGTCAGCCTCTTCGTATTTCTTATAGGTCACCAGCTTCACAGCCAGCATGCACTGCAGAGCAGCGTTATTTGGGTTGATTTCCAATGCAAAGCGAAGCTGTTTGGTGGCCTGGGATTCCTCATCTTCCTGTTTGTTTTCTGCAAACCACTGCAGATGAGAAACTGGTTAGTCTACAGTTTATTTCACTCAAATAAAAACAATTAGTCATTGAAACTTCTAAAAATCATACTGACACTGAAGTAACCAATGCCACTGAAGGAGCCTTAAGTTTATCATTTGGTGCTGTCTAGAGAAATATCCGAATACTCTTCATTTTTATCATAAAACTGACCTGTTCTCTGCAAAAGAGAGCGATGGCGTAGCCGGCGTTCCACTCAATGTCACGAGTCTTTACCTCAAGTGCTTTACGAAAACAGTCGATGGCGTCTGAGAGAAAAGACCTCGACATCTTAAAATAGGTCCAGGCTTGTTCTCCGTAGACCTCTGGAATGAAACTTCCTGATGAACCAGTGGAATACTTCACCTGCAGAGAGAGAAGGAAGCGTCAGAGGTTCAACAGCAGTTATCTATAACATTTGATCTGATTGGTGTACATACCAGTATGTCCTCGACTCTCTGACAGTAGCTTTTTGACTGTGCAAAGTCTCCATCATGGTATTTCAGCCAGGCCATGTCTCCATACGTCACAATGAGCCGCCTCTCACTCTCATCACCATGACGCTCCCTGATGGTCTTCTCTGATTGGTTTAAAAGTGACAGCGCTTCCTCTTGTTGATCCTGAAGATGCCTGAGGACCAACAGGTCATCAACAGATGTTCCACAGCTGGTGTTTACAACACCTGACAAGAAACTGATCTGAGAGTTCAACAAACACCTTGTTGGTAGTTTGATTCATTAAGGTTTTTATCTGAGGTTCATGATTCCAGGGCAGATAATTACTGCATTTCCACCAGAAAAACAAGAGTCCAAACAAACTTCAGGAAACAGATTTATATCAAGATTCTTAAGGAATCAGAAACTTTAGTCCAACACTCAAATAATGTTTCTCTTCATATTACATGTTTGTATTAAGGTTGAAATAATGAGGTAAACTTAAAGCAAGCTGATGTTTTTCTTCTAGCTGTAGCTTTGCTATGCTGCATAAATCTGGTGATGGCTCATTCATATTGTTAACTTATGAATGAGTTGAAAATGAGCCAGCCATATCTACTCCCAACAAAATATTGGAATGTGAAATTAAATTCATCTGTGTTAGCAGCAGGAACACTGCTGATAGGTAACATTAGCAGAAGAAACACAGCTCAGGTTTGGATCTGATCCTGAAAACAAAACAATCTCTCTATCATTCAAATATAAATCCTGCTGCTAAGTCTGGCTAATGTTAGCTCTTCTCTTCTGTAGCAGAGTCCCAGAAATAAAAGTGTTGAGATTTGAATGAGCAGAATAAATCCACTTTAGCTTTTCTTTCATCAGACAGCTTCAGAAACTGTACCTGAAATAAGCCAAAAGGCTGTAGGTGCAACTCTCTCCCTCATGCTGACTCTGATGAAAATCTATGTCAATCTGTAGTCGGTGGCTCAGGGTTTCCAGGTCCACGTCCAGCTTCAGATCCCAGGTGAAGTGACACTGCAACTGCTCCAGCCTGCTGAGCAGAGCGCTGCTATCTTCACTGTAAGAGTCACAAAGATCAATCAGTGAAATCAGTCATGTGGTTTGAATCTCACACTGAGGAACCAGAAGAAACCTTAGATATGGAGTGAGACACAAACACAGAGTTTGTGTTAGGGGAGAGCTATTGTTGTGATACGCAGGTTTGTACTTGTGGAATATTTTTGATATTGTTCTGTAAAATATTTTTGGGATATGAGACCACACAATTTGTTCTCATTTAACTCAACTGAGCACATGCCAGTGTTAAGATGTCTAGTTATCAATGTAAGATGCATCAGTTGCCCGTGTTTTTTCAGTTACCAGTGCTCATGATCTGGAATTAATATTGTTGAAGAGGTGAGCACTGAAGAAGGTAAGCAGGAACATGGACTTGTGCGTACATGATAGGTAGTTGTCAGCAAACAGGGCTTAATTGTGTGGATTTTGAGACCCAAGGATCGATGTGCACATGATGCACATCTCAACATTGCAGTGATGTTGAAGGTTGGGACGTTTAGGCTGGTAGTAGAATGAATGAAGTGCACCAAGCAGCACTAAGTGTGCAGCACTCTGTGCACTCCTCAGTGCAGTGCCATGCATTGCTCTCCAGGAACTGAGACTGTTTGCTTGACGCAGTTCAGTCACTGTACCGAGACTCTATGCATGATTGTGAAACTGCACAAGAACTGAAGGGTGAGAGTCCTGAGGTTAAAGAGTTAGTGCAACCTCTGACAAGTAACAAGGGAGTTGCCTCATCCTCTCAGAAGTGTACCGTCCACTTTTATAGTTGAGCTGAATAATAATAATAAAGGCTAATTAGGCAAAGAAAGGATAAACCTGATTAAGGTTTCTTTTGGCCCAATATGCAGAGAGACTTGGAATATTTTCTAATAAACAACTGTGAGAGCCTCATGAAGTGAAAGGCTTCTTGCATCTGTCACAGCTGAGCTTGACACTCAGCCTTATGTGTTAGAAATGTGTGGATGGTCAGAGTGCTAAACCAGAGATCAGTGTAGAAAGTAGATCAAATTTAATCTTAATCAAAGGTAAATAAAGATATAAGCCTGATCAATAGATTAGCAGAAACATGTAGACTGAGTAGTGACAATGTTTATTCTGATGTTTAGATTTTGTGTGTGAAGACATAAATGATCAACCTTTTTATTCATGTCTGAGTTTGAGAAGATAACAATGGGCGTCTCTAACTCGTCATTATACTTTTGAACAATAATAATAGTCTGATTCCAACCCATTCTCACTCCCGAGGCGTAAAATACTCCCTCTTCCCGCTCCACCACAATCACCCAGACATGCAGGGCCTTGGGGTAAAGGTGTGTCACCAGGGTGCAGGGGAGGCATGGGGCTCGCTCGGACCACTTCGGGGGTGGGGTGCCCTCGGCCTCTTGGCCTGGGGCTCGGTCACTCAGGCACAGCTGGCTGCCGGCAGAGCTCACGGGCACGTCACTGCAGCCCCCCGTGGCTTCTGCTCCGCGGCTGCTGGGTGACCCCTCATCTGAGACTCTGCTCAGCTCTTTCTGGGATAGTGACGCGGCTGCCCCTCTGTTGGTCTTCCTTGGTCTCTTGTGTTCTGGGGGCGTCTGGATGTCTGGAGTTTTGATCTCCTCCATACCTGCTTCATGCCCTGGAGGACGGGGCTGTGTCCCACATTTTAAGTTCTTTGTGTGATTTCAGGACAGTAATACTAATGCAGTATGTCAGTGAAAAAAACTACTAAATTCAGTTGAGCTAAAAAAGAAAGATACCAAACAAGGCAAGGGGAAAAAAATTTAATGAAACAATTTGAGGGTGAAATACAAACATAAACTCAAAAGGAGTCAAAAATGTCCGGTTGTATTTCAGACCTCAGTGGGTTAATCCAACAAACAAACAAAATTATGTTTACATTTTTGTTCATAACAGTGCAGATTTCTGACATTTTGTGCAATTTAAGCTGTAACAATGTGATTGTTTTCTAACAAAAAACAGTGTGAAACTTAAGTTAGACTTGGGCTTGTGAATGAACCGCCCCATGTTGTGTAGCTTTCCGGATTTTATACTTATTGGGCTATATATTTATTTATTATATAGGCTTTACAGTACATGAAATCAAAACTCACATGTTTTATGTAACTAAAGTGTGTAATTATGTGGGCTACAGAAAATAATTACGTTATAGACTATATTTATATGAAAAACGTGTATACTTACTGCATTTGAAAAAAAATCTTTGATTTTGCCACCCCATTTGATTTCTTTGCCACCCTCATGCCGTGCTAAGAAAATTTCTCTAGACCCGCCCCTGCTGCCCAGGGGAAGAACATCATGGACTTATCACTAACTTTGTTCTTCTGTGCACGTATCACATGGTCAATCCTACAGAGGTCTTTTTAAACAAAAGTTAAGGCTTTGTCTAGTATGCAATTTTTATGTTATAAATAAGGAAAATTATAGTTTAAATGGATTTTTTCTCTTGTTTTCTGATATATTTGTTTTAAAATGTATCCAAACCCTCTCCTATCAGCAAAAAAGAATCTCCTTAAAAAGTGAAAACTTTCTTAAAACTATAGCTTAGTGTTTAGAGCAACATGCACATTCTTACTGGCTTTCTTCATACATTAATCATTAAAGTTGTTGCTTCTTTTTACATACAGTCGCAGGTTTGAGTGGCTTTCAGGAGAAAGCATTATTGCCACATTAAGTGGAGGAGAGCTGTCATGTTCAAAAGCCTAAAGCAGTATAGCTAGCAATAGCAGAGGGTTTCAAACATCAAAGGTAAACAGAAACATTTCAGTAAGGAAACAAAGCTTTCACAATTAAGCCAGTATATTAACACTTTGATCCACACAGTACATAAATGTGCAGTAACACGTTACTGATGTTTCTTTTTTTTCTGTTCTCTTTATGTTTATATCCCACAGAGCTCAAAGTGAGGCCTGGAGAAGATCCCATTCTTCAGTGTCAGAGTTCCAGAGGTGATGTCATCATCCTGCTGGAGTGGAGAAGATCTGATCTCAAGTCAGACACCTATGTGTTCTTCTTCCGAAACCAGCTTCCATATGAAAACTACCAGCATGACTTCTTCAAAGGCCGAGTGGAGCTGAGAGATCCATCCATGAAAGACGGAGACATTGTATTGTTTATTGTAATATTTATGTACAGCGCTTTGTGATTGTCTATCTGTGAAGAGCGCTTAATAAATAAAGTTTACTTACTTACTTACTTACATTTCAGTGATTCTGAAGAATGTCAGCACCAGTGATACGGGAACACACGAGTGTGAGATTACAACCAGGAACAAAGAAGGTGTCATAACTGAGACTAAGCACTCGGTCAACCTCACAGTCACCACCTCCGGTGAGTTTGTAGATAGATGTTTGACTTACAGTGTGTGTGATTCTGTGTTAGTTTGTTAGGGTGTCAGCAGTGAACGTCTCCCTATCTTAGCCTCATGGTGGTGGAAAATTGCACAGTGAACCACAAGGTCATTTAAACTTATTGCACCAGCTCTGTCTGATAACTTGTTGCTTATCAGATTCTGCATGGACATAGACATGGGGAGGACACAGTCCAGTGTACTTCTAGAGCCAGTGTCAAGCTCAGATACATGGGGAGGGTTGTGTCAGGAATCAGACATACAATATTTGACAAATCCAACATGTAAATCATTACAAATGGGTTTAGCACACTGGATCAGTCTGGGTTAACACTCACTGCCCCTGGTGCTTTTGGCCAAAAGGGTGAAACTGTGCAACTGTTGGAGAGAAGCAAAGGCAAGAGTGTGGACACCTTCAAAGTAGGACAGTATGGGTAGGAGTGTGTGGGTAGGAGACCAGGTGAAAGGAAATCAAGGCCAGGCGCACTGGAGGTGGATTCAAACTTTTCTACTGTGGTGTTGTCAGAAAGAGAAATGGAGTAGGGACAATTGTTAATAAAGAACTTCAAAGGTAATTCAAAGAACTTGATTGTAAGTCATTAAAATCATCAAAATAAATATTTGTAAGAAACTCAGGAGAAGAACAAAATAAATTCACCTTAGCTGCCATCACATGTGGGAGGTGAAAGAGAGTCAGATAGGACGAAGAGTTTAAAGCTGGAAACTGGAGCAAGATGGGTGAAATGGAAGTAGCTTTTTGTTTTGAATCATGTCGTGTCAGTCGATTATAAATGCATCTGCAGCAGTTTGAGAGAACATGAAAAAAGAAGACTTTCTGCAGCCGGTGTAGTCTTTTGCTGCTGGATGCTGTTCTTTGCTCCAGTTAGCTGCTGAATATGCTGTAAAACTGTCAACCATGACCACAGCAGCTCTACACAACAGTTGATAGCCAAAAATCAGCAGATGCAATCAATATGTATTATTCTGATTGTTCTGCATTACTCCCAGCAGCTATATAACAGTTTGAAAATGTGAAAGATGAAATATTTTCAGCATACTTGGTGGTTGGACTCCTCACACCTGTTTCTACTCTGCAGGTTTCATAGATGAAGACACCAAGGATGGAGGAGACAAGGATGGAAGAGACAGGGATAAGTTGCTTCCTTTCATAGCCACAGAAAACAGCATAGAAATTATCTGCAGCTAACAGCAAATGTTAAACAGCTGATGTAAAATGCCTGAGGTCTGTGTACTCCTGAATGATTGGAGGTTCTGCTGTTCCATAAAGATGTGAATGTGTTTGAAAAGGTGTGATTTTAATCTTTACTCTCAAACACTTAAACAGCTGAAAGAATAAAAACTAAAACTGTCAGAAGCAGGTTAAGCCTGACTTTACTAAATCCAGTGAATGGAGCACAAACTGTAGATGATTTGAAGCTGAAACCCAGAACATAATCTCCTCCTGACAGTTTGTTTTTATCCTTTCACCTGCATTTTAAATACAACAACAAAATTCAAATTTGATATGAAGCCAGCAAGTGCAGTGCAGGTGTCCTGTTTTTGATTGTTTAGAACAATCAAATAGGGATAAAATTGTTTGCTGCAAAAACGAAAAGAAGATCAACGAGTAAAGTTGAGTTTAGAAATTTAAAATTAGACCCTCCTACTCTCACTACAGATGTCCGAGGGATCTTCCATGAATTATGATGCTATTTTCCAGAGAATTGATTAGTCAGTAGGCTGCGATGTTTATAGCTGTTCATTTCACACAACATAAGTTACCATGACGATTTACCCCGGTAAGAAGAAAACCACGTTTAGTACAGAAAACCCTGAAGTGACCTGAATACAGCAAAATCAGTGGTTTGTACTGTATGTTTCATTGCATTGTTATTCCACTTCTTTGTTAGTCAGTGGTTTGTTTGTTTGTCAGGACATTGCGAACCACATTTGCCCAACAAACCCTCCTGACAAATATCGAATTAAAAGTGCCAGCATTTATATGATGTATGTAGATATTTTATAAAAATCCCACAATCATGTGTTTTTGCATTTGACAGTTTAACTGAGCATCAAATGATATGTAAGTTTAGAGTTGTGTGTCACAATGTTATGTATCATGAATCAAGCTATAATGATTGTAGCATCTGTATGTTTGCATGTTTGAGGGGTGATGATGTACAGACTTTTTATGTTTTGCTGTGATTGTTTTAATAAAGATGTTTATATTCTTTTATCTTTTGTCTTAAGTGACTGTTAGAAAGTTAAAAAGGATGTCAAAATTCTAGGGGACAAAAGGGTTTTAAACCTGATTTAGTCATAAGGTCAGTCTGTTTTCTTACCACGTCTGCTCCTCACTCCTGGTGTTCAGTGGCCCATCAAGCCAACCTGTAACTGTCCCAGAGACAGTTCAATAAAGGTGTTTTTATGTTTCTGTGAAGATTCATGTTAATTTTAGTTCATATATTTCTTGAAAAGGGTTAGACATGTATTGAATAAGATAATAAAAAAGTGTAGCATTTATTAGGAACTTGCCTAAAATATGTGATTAAAAAAAATAAAAGTGGCATAAAATATAAAGTGCTGTTTGAGGTACAGTTTGATGGTCTCATGACCAGAGTTTAACTGAGAGCACAACCATGGTGTGTCAGAACTAGCACGAACACAGAGCTACAGATACACCTGAAAGTAATGTTATTCTGCATGTGGTCCAAGAGGCGCACACAGTAATGACTTTTATGTATATTGTATAAAATGTTTATACATGCTTTGACATTGGTAATAAAAGGAGATTTTCAGTATTTTTGCATTTTTGTGTTCAGTGTTGTATATGGATTCATGTTTGTGTTCAATAACACAATAATGATGTGTTTCAGGTTCATGCGTGTTTTTATGGTTAATGTCTTGTATTGGTAAATAGCATGCAGTCAACAGGAGTTATGAATGGGTTACATTTGAAATACTTGCAGAACAAGTCGTTCCATTTATCTTTATAACTGTGTTACTGTACATACTTTGTCCTCTACATTATATTCAATCCAGTCGTTGTAGACTGAGAGAAGAGCAGTGATGGAGAAAGGAAAGGTGAAGATAAAGGAGATGTGCTGCCACCTCCTGGCTGTAGTTGAAAGGTGGACATTTTATTCTCTTATTCTCATAAATTAATCAACATTAATTATATTCTACAAAAAAATGTGTTTAGACTATAAATAGAAAATATTTTCTATAATTTAGATTTTTTTCACTTTTATTTGAGTTTTCCTAACTTTCCTTTTTATTATCAAGGTTAGTTTTTTATGTGTCTCCTCTTGAACTTTGACAGTAAATTATCACCAGCTGTTTTTACCCTCTGATGTCCCCACTTCTAACTCTGTGATATCAGAACATGTCATTTTTTGTTTTTGAATACTGTTCTCTTAAAAATTGTGCAACGCTTAAAAGTTTTTCTCCAAGATATATAAACAAAACAAAAAAATTACATATGCAGTATATTTTGCTACATACAGAGAAGCTGGCAAGCACAAGTGAAGTGAGGCACTCTGGACTTAATCAGAGGATGATCCCTGCAGCTGCAGACGAAGCTCAAACTGAGCAGACAGGTACTCTTCATTGTCCTTGTCACAGTTCAGAGCTTCTTCATAAAACTCAGCAGCTTTCTTGCTGTCGCCCTCAGCTCTGGCCACCTGACCCAGCAGAGCGAGAGCTTCACCATCACCTGGATTCTTTGTCAGACGTCTCTCAGCGATCTGCTTCAGTTTCTGCAGGAAAAAATAGAAGAACAATGAAATATTAATTCATGTTCTAAAGAAGTTGATTCTGTTCATCTGGACGTAGCGTTTTGTGGGAGAAACCTTTCGTCACTCATCCAAGTGACTTCTTCAGTCTCAGCTGACTGCAGGTTTCCCCAAATCTTATAAACAGTACATTTGCATAATGAATGAAACCAACACCACTGAAGGAACAACGGGCTGTTAGTTTCTTGATCATTATTATGAAAATGATTGATGCCTGGAGCTTTCTTTAGGAGCCTTCCAAGCTTTGACAAATTTCCACATTTACTCAGGGCCTTCTTGATGTGCTGTTCTTCTGCCTCCCTGGCCGCTGTGTCAGTGGGGATGGTGTTCGCTCTGTGTTGTAGCGTCCTGATGACACCCAGTTTGTGCTCCAGTGGATGATGGGAGTCAAACCTTAGATACTGATCCATATGCATAGGTTTACGGTACACGTCTGCTTTTAGATGTCCTCCATTACTGATGGAAATCTCACAGTCTAAGAAGGCCAACCTGCCACTTTTCATATCTTCCCCCATAATGACATCTCTCACCTTCTCAACAAAATCCAAGGTGTCCTGGATGATAATGTTTTTGTCATCACTAAGTGATGTGAGTGCCTTCCTCTCCTCCATGGTGATGTTGGATGCTGGGGGCTTTGTATTGCTGAGGCAGGCCCTAAACTTTCGTCTGTAGTTACTCTGCTTCCACATGTGTAATCTTGTTGTTTCGAATTGCTGTTTCTGTGGCTCTGATCAGTTCCACTAGTGGGATTTGTTATGGTGTCACAGCAAAGTTCAACCCTTTTGCAAGGATTTTTCTCTCTACTTGGGTGAGCTGTCTGTCAGACAAATTTTTCACCCACTTGTCCACATCCTCGGTGCAGCATCCTTCACTCATTCAACGGCTGAGGACACTCTCCGTATTTTGCTGGTGTTTACAACTCACAACAAGTAAGTCAAACTTCCTTTGTTGCCTGGTATTAGGCTTTTCATGTTGTGCTAGACGAGCCTTCTAAGTGAACTCTAAAACCCTTTTAAGAGTATTCTCATCTAGAATCATTGTAAGTCTCTGTTGGATCCACGTCTTTGTAGATTTTAGCACATAGATGGTAACATTTGTCTCACCTGTTCATTGAACATTGATAAATGACCATCCGTACAATTCACAGAGCGATGGGGAATGGATGCAATCACGACATTGTAAGATGCTGTGATTGCATCTTACAGCATCTTACAATGCTGTGACTGCAGCTACTCCCCAACTCTCCTGATCATTAGTTGCCTCAAGGTGGTTTGTGCTCAATGACAGAAAAAAGTAAGAGGTGCTCCATCCAAGGTGGGACAGATGCCATCTATCCTAACAAGACGTAGTAAAAGACAGTACTGCTGTATTTTTCAAAAATAAAAACAAAGTTGAAAACAGTCCTCAGGTGCACAAGTAGGTGATATTGAACAAAACATTTAATTCAAGCAAGGTTTTATATTCACAGACTCGGCCTCAGGACATTCTGCTCACACCCCATGAGTTAGTAAAAACACTGAGTTTATATAACACGTAACCTTTGTTATGACTCTAGTGCTCACCTTAACACACTGTTTCCAATTATAATTTTTCAGTGGTATCAGCAGCCCCTGCAGAGAGAAAACAGCAGAAAACTATCATGAAGATAAATCCATCCATACTAAGGTCATGTGGCAGATGTGAGCGGTAACATGTTTCACATTACTGCCCCGACACCTCCACCCTCCAAACATTTTTGTTTTTCGTCTTTCATTGTTCTTCTTCGGTTGAAACGTGGAACATTAGGAGGCAGCTGCATGTCTAACACTGAACATAAGCTGCCTCATCTTGGTATAATTTATCCTCTGATGAATCAGCTAAATGTCACCTTCATTTTCTCTTCAAGGACGATCAGTGAGGACCAATCAGAGTCTGGCACCTAGAAACTTACCTTGGTATAGTGAGCGATGGCTTGAGCCTCATTGCTTTTGTGATAAAGATGAAAGTCACCGTAGCGCTGATGGATAGTCTGACAAAGCGTTTCCTCCAACTCTGGTAACTTCTCCAAGCACTGCTGGAAAGTCTCCTCAGCCCTGAGAAACAAAGAGATGATGAGGAATTTACAGCCAGAGGAAAGAAAGAAGGAAGCCCTGCATCTTTGTTTAGACGGGTACCTACTCAAATCCCCTTCCTCTGCATACAGCAGTGCCAGTTCAGCCCACGCCAGGAAAAAGGATGGTTTTATCTTTACAGCATCTTCAAGGTGACTGATACAAATACGCCTCCACTTACGCACCTCTTCTGTGGAGCATTAAAGGGTGATTTGAGTGGTGTTTATTTAAGGATAACATGCAGTATATTTCTGTGTACCTCTGTTGCTCCAGGGCTTGTGGCATTGTTCAGCAATTTTCTTCTGCTTGTAGCACATAGCCAGCTGGTGGTGAAAGAAAGCTGATTCATCATCCCTTATCAGGCCTCGCTTAAACATATCAATAGCCTCATCCAGTCGATTCTGAAGCACAATTTAAAACACCAATCAGATACAAATATTCAGATCAATTTGAGGTTAAATAAAAGAAAAAAACATTGTTCAAACTCTCTTAACAGCTGTAAATACACTGGAAAAGTGATGAATGTTCAAAGGAAATTCTCTCCTCTGCACACCAGCAACTTATATAAATATATGAAAATCCCCCAGACAAACCCAGACTCCAAGCTCAGAGGTCACAGTCCTTTCAGAGATCATTAACCTGTTGGTGCAAATGATCTTGTTATAGCCTCTGACAGTGGACTCATCTTTGTGCTTGTCCTGCTAGACCCTACGCCATTGACCATATATTTTTTAGAGTGATTAGAGCACGCTGTAGGTATTACAGGTACTGTGCTGCAGTGGTTTGTATGATATGTCTCCAATAGACTCCAATTTGAATTTGTTCATGTAAATGGAGAGTCCTCTTCACACATTTAGGTTAACTATGGTGTTCCACAGGGTTCAGTGCTAGAACCAATTCTGTTTACATTATGCATGCTTCCCTTAGGCAGTATCATTAGAAGACATAGCATACATTCACTGCTATGCTTATGACACACAGCTTTATCGTGGCTCAAGAGTTGGCAGTTCGTCTTGTAATCGGAAGGTTGCCGGTTCGAGCCCCGGCTCAGACAGTCTCGGTCGTTGTGTCCTTGGGGAAGACACTTCACCCGTTGCCTACTGGTGGTGGTCAGAGGGCCGGGTGGCGCCAGTGTCCGGCAGCCTGGACTCTGTCAGTGCGCCCCAGGGCAGCTGTGGCTACAATGTAGCTTGCCATCATCAGTGTGTGTGAATGGGTGGATGACTGAATGTGTAAAGCGCATTGGGGTCCTTAGGGACTAGTAAAGCGCTATACAAATACAGGCCATTTACCATATTATCTATCCATGAAGCCAGATAACACACACCAATTAGTTAAACTGCAGGAATGTCTTAAAGATATAAAGCTCTTGTTGGTCTTCAGACAACAATTCTGACAGCTAAAGAATCAAGGGGAGGGACAGGCAAAAAAAAAAGATATAAAGCTCTTGATGACCTCTTAACTTCCGCTTCTAATGTAAGATAAAAATGAGGTTATTTTACTTGGTCCTAAAATTCTTAGAAATATAATTCTAACCAGATACGTACTCTGGATGCCATTACCTTGGCCTCCAGTAACACTGTGAGGTATCTTTTTTGACCAGAATATGTCTTTCAATGCACATATTAGACAAAGTTATAGATATTTGTTCAATATCTCTAAAATGAGAAATATCCTGTCTCAGAGTTACTTCCAGGCTGGAAGTAATAAATTATTATCAGGATGTCCTAAAAACTGAAAAGTCTTCAGCTAATCCAAAATGCTGCAGCAAGAGTACTGACAGGGACTAGAAAGAGAGAGCATATTTCTCCTGTTTTGGCTTCCCTTCATTGGCTTCCTGTTAAACCCAGAATTGAATTCAAAATCCTCCTTCAAAAACTGAGAAGGAGTCTCTGGAGATGGTTTTCTTCACTTTTGTTTGGTCTACTGCTACTAAGCCAAAGACCCAGTAAGCAGAAGTAAGCATTTATAAAGCCAAGGCTGCAGACTTACCCGATTACGAAAGTATTTCCCTGAGTGGCGGATGACATGAGGGTTGTCAGGATCATTTTCTAGAGCCATCTCCACCAAACCATCAGCCTCTTGATATTTCTTATAGGCCACCAGCTTCACGGCCAGCATACACTGCAGAGCAGCGTTATTTGGGTTGATCTGCAACGCAAGGCGAAGCTGTTCGGTGGCCTGGGATTCCTCACCTTCCTGTAAATTTTCAAAAAACCACTGCAGACGACAAACTGATTAGTTTACAGGTTTTATCGCCACTGACAGAGCCCTAAAGTTTTCTCTCATCATTTGGTGCTGTCTTACGGAATATACCCATATAAGCTAATGCACTCTTCATTCTTATCATAAAACTGACCTGTTCTCTGCAAAAGAGGGCGATGGCATAGCCGGCGTTCCACTCAATGTCACGAGTCTTTACCTCAAGTGCTTTACGAAAACACTCGATGGCTTTGGAGAGAGAAGACCATGAAAATTTGAAATAGGTCCAGGCTTGTTCTCCGTAGACCTCTGGAAGGAGAATTCCTGATGAACCAGTGGGATACTTCACCTGCAGAGAGAGAAGGAAGCGTCAGAGGTTCAACAGCAGTGATCATAACATTTGATCTGATTGGTGTACATACCAGTATGTCCTCGACTCTCTGACAGTAGCTTTGTGACTGTTCAGAGTCTCCATCATGGTATTTCAGCCAGGCCATGTCTCCATATGTCACAATGAGTCGCCTCTCACTTTCATCACCGTATCTCTCCCTAATGGTCTCCTCTGATTGGTTTAAAAGTTTCAGCGCTTCCTCTCGTTGACCCTGAAGATACCTGAGGACCAACAGGTCATCAACAGCTGTTCCACATCTGGTATTTAACTATTTAACTAAGGTTTTTATCTGAGGTTCTTGACTCCAGGGTTAGATAATTACTGCATTTTCACCAGAAAAACAAGAGTCCAAAAGAGCTTCAGGAGGCAGATTAATTTTTCAGATAGTGCCAGCTTCATAAAGAATGAGAAACTCTAGTCCAAAACTCCAATAATTTTTCTCTTCATATTCTATGTTTCTATTAAAGTAGAAATAATGAGCTAAATATAAAACAAGCTAAAGTTTTCTCTGCTAGCTGTAGCTTTGTTATGCCACATGAATCTGGTGATGGCTCACAGTCATGCAGACAAATCTACTCCAGACATAACCTTTTACATGAAATCATTTAAAATTAGTCAGTGTTAGCAGCAGGAACACTGCTGGTAGGTAACATTAGCAGAAGAAAGACAGCTCAGGGTTGGATCTGATCCTGAAAACAAAACTATCTCTCTATCATTCAAATATAAATCCTGCTGATGCTGACCACAGTTTCCTTTGACGGTCAAACTTCTCTTTGGTCAAACGGACATCAGTGGAAAAAACTTTCTTCTGGCTAATGTTAGCTCTTCTCTTCTGTAGCAGAGTCCCAGAAATAAAAGTGTTGAGATTTAAATGAGCAGAATAAATCCACTTTAGCTTTTCTTTCATCAGACAGCTCCAGAAACTGTACCTGCAATAAGCCAAGAGGCTGTAGAAGCAACTCCCTCCCTCACACTGACTCCGATGAAAATCTATGTCGATCTTTAGTCGGGTGATCAGTTTTTCCAGGTCCACGTCCAGCTTCGGATCCCAGGTGAAGTGACACTGCAACTGCTGCAGCCTGCTGCGCACAGCGCTGCTATCTTCACTGTAAGAGAGTCACAAAGAAACAGCTGTGAGGACCATCAGAGGGAGAGCATCAAACCTGGACTGGCTGAACCGAGGCTCACTCAGACCTCTGACACACCTGAGGATCCTGTTTCTACGACCAGCACATGTCAGACCTCCCAGCTCCTCTACTTATCTCTTACCTCTCCCTCATCACAGCTGAGCTTGACACTCAGCCTGTGTTAAAAATGTGTTGATAGTCAGAGGGCTAAACCAGAAGTAGTAAGTAGATCAACTTTAATCTTAATCAAAGGTAAATAAAGATATAAGTTTGATCAATAACTTAGCAGCGAGATGTAGTCTGAGTAGTGAGAATGTCTAGTTGAGAAGACAATGACAACGCTTATAATGATAATGCGTCTCTAACTCGTCATTATACTTTTGAACAAGAATAATAGTCTGATTCATGTCTGAATTTGTTACTGATCAGAAAATAATCTGTAAATATAAACACATATAATGTGTCTTTGTGTGTGTGTGTGTGTGTGTGTGTGTGTGTGTGTGTGAGAGAGAGAGAGAGATAGAGAGAGAGAGAGAGAGAGATAACTGACCATATTAATGTGGTTGTAAAAACAGTGATGTCATATACAGTATCAGTTAATCAAACATTAACATTTCTAAAATGAAACCAACGAGCAGCTCATTATAAAAACATATTTTTGTTTTTCTCTTTTAAATATTTATCATTACTCATTAATAAGACAAAAGTATTTCTTATTTGATTTATCAATTAAATAACTCATAGAATATTTGATTACTAAAATAATTTTATAATCTCCAGTTTCTCCTCTTTCTGATATCAGTCACCTCTTACATGCACAGGTCCACAGACTCTGGACTGTGTTATTTTGTATCCTCCTGAGCGCCAGGTAAACTAAATTATTGCTGGATTTAAAGTGCACTCACGTGGTTCACTTCATGATAAATGATGGATTAATAATCAGAGATTTGGCAGACTTACCTCATGTTGGAGCAAACAGAGACCTTCTCCTCCTCAGACACAGCAAACTGATGACTGAACACGAAGAGTTTGTGAACTCATCTGTGAAGCTGTCACCTCAGTTACACAAACCACACACATCCCCACCTTTTCTCGTGGTGCTTTCAGGGTCCCGCTGGAAACAGGTGAAAGGGAGAATTCATCTGCTCATGTCTCAGGTCGCCCATCCTCTCCTCTCGTGAATTTAATGGCCATACATATAAACTATATCAGGAGACGAGACGCACATATTTGAGACAGGAAAGCCTTCCGAAGAGAAGGCTGGGCTTTCTATTTCACCTGACCTCAGGAGGGGTCTTTGAAAGCAGCACAAGGGGACGTTTAGTTTCGCTTCTGCATCTCAGCTGAGAGTCTCCAAAGATCACTGATCAGCCATTGGTCTGTAAATAACTGATCTGAGTTCAGGGTTTCTCACTGATCGGTTGGCACATAATCGCTTCGTCATCTTCATCGGTGTGTACACTGAGGGGCTGTTCCTTATAACATGACATGTAACATGACATGAGTCCACATTAGCTTCATAGCAACTTTCTGGTTTCTAAAAACCACCACAAATAACACAGACACTACTACTAACAGAGGTGGCAAAAGTAAAGACATTCTGTAGTTCAGTAGAAGTACAAATATTAGTGTTAAAAACACTCAAGTAAAAGCTGAAGTATGGATTCAACTTCTTACTCAAGTGAAAATAGTTTTAGGAAAGGTAAAAAAGGGGGTCCAGGAGTTCCAAAATGATTGAATTAAATAAGACGTAATTAATTGAAATTTTAATTAATTAATGAAATAAATAGATAAACAATTAAATGCTGATTCATTTTATTGAAAACATGCAATAAATTATTTATTTCCAGTTTTAATTAATTACATAGACATTTAATTAATTAATTAATTAATTATACATTTAATTGATTATTTAATTTATTTTGGATTCCTGGCCCTGCTGCTGTGTTCATAAATGCATTGGATCAGCCTCACCAATCAAAGTTAGAGGGCAGCCACTCGATTGTCATAATTTATTCTAGCTTTATTATTTATTTTTATTTCAGGTTATTACAGTCAGAACGGACAGGAGTCGGGATGGGAAAGAGAAATAAGAAGAAAAGAAAAGTTGGCAGTAAATTAAACAGAAGAAGAGAGAAAGAACAACAGAAGGACGAGAGATAGAGAGAAAAGACAGTAAAAATCTGCTTCATCCACTGCTGAAAAAACAAACAAGCAAAAAGAAAAGAGCACAGCAGGAAAACTACAGCAACAAACAACAAACAGCACAGGTAAGAGTAAATAATAAATACTAAATCTCACTGAGTAGCACACAAAACCGACAACGCATGATATGTTTAGAGGCAGCAGCCAACCAATGTGTGTGTCTGTGAGTATCTGCTTGTACACCTGTGTGTGAGAGAGTATTTATAAGGTTTCTCCATGTAAGCATCTGATAGTAGGTGTGGGGAGTCATAGCCCTGCCCACCAGGGGCATGAAGCAGGCATGGGGGAGCTCCGGAGGCCCACAGAGCACGAGAGCCCAAGGAGGACGACCAGAGGGGCACCATCCTCCTGGAAAGAGCTGAGGAGAGCTGCTCCACCCCAATGGCAAACAGAGAACTATACCCTATACCTCTCTCCACCCACTCATATGTGGTGTTGCTGGTTGGTGTTGTTCTGAGTGCATTTAGAACACGGGAGGGGCATGGTGCTTTGTACCAGAGAGCAGCGGGTGTCAGCACGGCCCCTCCTGAGAACCCTCAATGTCCACCCAGTGGGCGGGGTCAATGCTGCTTGAGCAGAAACCATTGCTGTGGCCTGGCACCATCACTAACATGTCCACACGTTGTTAACTTTTGTGTTTTCTTTATTTTTCAGAGTGTTTGAAGAGTGACACAGAGAGAAAAATAAAACCTCTGAATACAAGTACAAGTATGATGTGTAGCCATTGTTTTGTTAGTATAGCCTGTATAATAATATCAGCATAGAAAAACAAAAAGAGAAAGAGGAGCATTGTGTAGAGTGACTTTACAGCTGTGAGTGAAAAGTAAAAGTCTCAGTAATTTTGTGGTTATTAGAATGTTGTTCTTGCTTGTGTTCAGTGTTGTATATGGATTCCTGTTTGTGTACAATAGCACAATAATGATGTGTTGCAGGTTTCTGTGTGTTTTTAAGCCTAATATCTTTACTTTTATTGGTAAATAGCCTGCAGTCAACAGGAGTTATGAAGGGCTGACATATAAAAGACTTGCAGAACAAGTCGTTCCATTTATCTTTATGGCTGTGTCACTGTACACACTCTGTCCTCTACATTATAATCAATCCAGTCCTTGTAGACTGAGATAAGAGCAGTGGTACATGTAGTAGAAAGTGAGGATAAAGGAGATGTGCTGCCACCTCCTGGCTGCAGTTGAAATGTGGACATTTTATTCTCTTATTCTCATAAATTAATCAACATTAATTATATTCTACAGCAAAAGCATGTTTAGAATATAAAAAGAAAGTGTTGTCTATTAATTTCTACACTTAAACTTTAATTTGAGTTTTCCTAACGTTCCTTTTTCTTATGTGCATCCTCTTGAACTTTAACAGTAAATTATCACCAGCTGTTTTTACCCCCTGATGTGCCCAGTTCTACCTGTGTGATATCAGACCATGTCGTTTTTGTTTTTTAAATACAGTTTTATTAAAAACTGTGCAACACTTGGTATTTTAACCAAAAACAAATCCAAGATATTTAACCAAAAAAATAAAAATAACGTGCATTATCTTTTACTGCATATAGAGGTGAAGGCAAGCACAAGTGAAGTGAGGCACATTTCCTGTTGGTCAGTAAACAGTCAGCAGCTGCATTATATGGAGTTCACCTTGATTCTCTTCATAACACGTTAAGTCTTCTTAAAGAGGAAATTCTTTGTTTGGTGTAACAGAACCACAAATGTTTCACTCCATATTTAACTTCTTCCATTTTATTTCCTTTCCTGTCTTATCTGTGTTTCCACATTCCACTGAAAGTGGCTAACCTTTGACTGAAAGTGAAGGAGTCATGCTGACAGAGGACGGTAGGAAGAGTTGGGAACACTTTTCCTCCGGATAAAAACCAGGCACGAATAAAAGTTTGGCAGTCAGGACTTTGAATGGAAATCTGTGCCAACTACAAATTTATCCAGATGATACATGGACACAGCAACAGGGTCAAAGTGGTTCAGCTCAAACTGAAGAGCAGAAAAACAATCAAAAGATAATATGAATAGTCTAAAGTAGAAATGTTGGAGAAGTTCAACCAGCCCCTAACAGCACACTGAATGAGCACCAGCTGATCATGTTTTAGATATCATGAACTTTATTTTAAATTCTTTAAATCTAACATCAGTTATAAGGTTCACACAGACAACTCACTGTCTGTTATACTGACATGTTTTTAATTAAATCTGTAGCTCAAAATCACAGCAGAATCCACAACTTTACAGCTCCACACATCATCCAAAACTCCCCAGAAATTTGTTCTGTGATCATATAAACATATCAAAGTTGCACCATGGGAAAATACCGATTACTGCCATTTTTTTAATCAGTAGGAGGAAAACTGTGTGAGGGAGTAATATGCATAAACTAAGTATTTCACTAAGTATTTCTACATCATTATTTCCAACGTCTTGTATTTAATGAAGTGAGAATTCATCAGAAATTATGCCAAATAAACTCAAAATGTCTCTACTTCTTTCTCACTTTAAGGGAAAATATCTTAAAACAAGAGCAACTGAGCAAGAATTTTATTAAAGGACCAAGACAAAGCATTTACACTACATGAATTAAAGCATATATACAACAACCTTTATTTAAGCACTGATCACATGAAACTACAAAAGAAGAAAGAAATACTAATTTAAATGTCTTGTAAGATTGTAAGAGTTAGTTATGTGATATCAGAACCTGTCATTTTTTGTTTTTGAATACTGTTCTCTTAAAAATTGTGCAACACTTAATATTTTTTCTCCAAGATATATAAACTAAACAAAAAATGTACATATGCAGTATCTTTTACTACATACAAAGAAGCTGTCAAGCACAACTGAAGTGAGGCACTCTGGACTTAATCAGAGGATGATCCCTGCAGCTCGCACAGAGCAGACAGGTACTCTTCATTGTCTTTGTCATAGTTCAGAGCTTCTTCATAAAACTCAGCAGCTTTCTTGTTGTCGTCCTCAGCTCTGGCCACCTGACCCAGCAGAGCGAGAGCTTCACCATCACCACGATTCTTTGCCAGACGTCTCTCAGCGATCTGCTTCAGTCTCTGCAGGAAAAATAAAGGTACAATGAAATATAAATTTCTGTTCCAAAGAAGTAGATTCTGTTCATCTGGACGTAACGTTTTCAGTGGGAGAAAACATTACAGCCTTTATGCTTTAATTTTTTTTTAAAAAAAAAGATGTTTTACAATTTTACAAGATTTTTAGAAATGACAGGTGCACCATCCAAAGTGGGACTGATGCCACAGCTCCTCACATGACCTAGTGAAAGACAGTACCACTGGCAGTCACCAGTAGTTTTTAAGTTGAAGTTGAAAACAGTCTTCAGGAGCACAAGTAGGTGGTATTGAACAAATCATTTAAATCAAGCGAGCTTTGATATGAGGTTTTGCTCACACCCCATGAGTTAGTAACAACATTGAGTTTATATAACACAGAATCTTTGTTATGTCTCTGGTGCTCACCTGAGCACACTGTCTCCACTCATATTTCTTCAGTGGTATCAGCAGCCCCTGCAGAGAGAAAACAGCAGAAAACTATCAGGAAGATAAATCCATCCAAACCAAGGTCATGTGGTAGATGTGAGCGGTGAAATGTTTCACATTACTGCCCCGACACCTCCACCCTCCAAACAAGGCCTGTTAGCTTATCTTCCCTCATTGTTATTCTTGGGTTGAAACTAGAGATGGCACGATACCTCTTTTTTATGTCCGATACCGATATCATAAATTTGAAAATCTGCTGAAACCGATATGAATCCGATATTGTCTATTTTAAAATCAATAAAAATTTTTTTTATATTTGCTGCATTTTGTATAAGTTCATACTCATGTTTAAAAAGCCAAAACAACAAAGCTATTCTATTGTACTTGGATGCAAAAAACACTGCACCCAAAATACTTCAGTTCAGCAATACTGATCTTTTTACTTAAACTTTTAGCAGAACTTTAAAGTATTTAAAGTAATATTGAAAAGTAATATAAAATGCAATTCTATGTAGATTTCAACAACTCTTTGGTTCTGAAAAAAAGAAGTGCAATATCAGCACAAAATAACGTTTATATTCAACAAATTAAGAAGAAAAAGAGGTTGTAGAATGGACCCTTTTATACTTAAAGCTGAACAGAAACAGACATCCAGAGTGGAAAGCAGTACAAATCAATGCAAACATGGCTTCATGACTCTCATCTTTTATCAAGATGGATGTTAGTGTGAGCTGTTTCTATCACATTTACCTGAGATTTAATTTTGTGCAATTTCTATACAAAACTTAACATGTATGAAAAAAAGAGTTTTCATTGTTTTGTTGTTGTTGTTTTTCTTTCGAACCACAGAACTGTTTAGCCTGCAACACAGTTCTTTTCAAAGTAAAACTCAGGTCTATCCATTGACTTAGCAATGACAGATGTCCCAGCTTCATATATCGGTTGATAAGCTTAATGTAGGAATGCATTGCAAGCATTCAGAGATTAACTTACACACTTGCTTTATTTTTCTGGGATAGCTTGCTTGGAGACCTGGTTTGTCAGCACGTAACGAGGCTCCAAATGCTTTCAGTGTGAAGTGACTCCAGACTGCTGACAGGTCTTGTACACAACAGTCACTCTGTCACGTGACGCAAACTGCTCCAACATGATAAGGGGACCACCTGGGTTACACCATGTCACAAGTTTTGTGAGGTGCTTTTGTGATATTTAATGGATTGGGTTACATTTTTAATTTCTACCCAATATCCGGTCCAGTAATTTAGGTCAGCATCGCATTAATACCAATACTGTATTTTGTGTCGGTCCATCCTTAGATGAACCATGGAACATTAAGTTCTATGTCTAACACATGCAGCTGCCTCACTTTGGTATAATTTACGCTTTCATACATTTTTTCGTCAGTGAGGACCAATCAGAGTCTGGCACCCTGAAACTTACCTTGGTATAGTGAGCGATGGCTTGAGCCTCATTTTCTTTGTGATAATGAAGAAAGTCACCGTAGTACTGATGGATAATCTGACAAACCCTTTTCTCCTTCAACTCTGGTAACTTCTCCAAGCAGTGCTTGAAAGTCTTCTCAGCCCTGAGAAACAACAAGATGTTTAGGAATTTACAGCCAAAGGAAATAAACGAGGAAATCGTGCAGCTTTGTTTAGACAAGCACCTGCTCAAATCCTCTTCCTCTGCGTACAACAGTGCCAGTTCAGCCCACGCTCGGACAAAGGATGGTTTCATCTCCACAGTGTCTTCAAGGTGACTGATACAGCAACACCTCCACTTACCAACCTCTTCTGTGGAGCATTAAAGGGTGATTTGAGTTGCGTTGATTAAAGGATAACATGCAGTATATTTCTGTGTACCTCTGTTGCTGCAGGGCCCGCGGTGCTCTTCAGCAATTTTCTTCTGCTTGTAGCACATAGCCAGCTGGTAGGTGAAGGAAGGTACTTGATCGCCCCTTTTCAGTCCTTTCTTAATCACATCAATAGCCTCATCCAGTCGATTCTGGAACAGATTTAAAAACACCAGTCAGATACAAATATATAAGGAGAGAGGCTAAGCCTACGCTTGAAGCCACTGAGGTGTTTGTTGGTGGAGTGATGTGATGTCACTGGTATAAATGAACTTGTTAAACTTGCTAGAGTCCAATAACTCCATCTTGTCCTTTAGAATCTTTGTTCCAAAGCCATACTTGTCCCGAAATTTCATCTTGAAAATTGATGACTATGTCAAGGTTAAAAACTTGGGCGTGTGGTTCTACATGCTCTCCTTCGAGTCCCATGTAAAAGAGACAACAAAGACTTCTTTTTATCATTTAAGGAACATACCCAAAATCAGACAACATTTATCAAGCAACACTGCAGAGGTCCATCTCCATGCATTTGTGTCTTCATGTATCGATTATTGTAACGCTCTCCTTTCTGGGCTACCAAAGAAAGGTTTTAGAGGTTTACAGATGGTGCAAAATGCAGCTCGGGTCCTCTACCAGAGGCCTGGGAGCTTGAGGGTCCTGCGCAGTATCTTAGCTGTTCCTAGGACTGCGCTCTTCTGGACAGAGATCTCTGATGTTGTTTCTGGGATCTGCTGGAGCCACAGCGTAAAATGTTGACGATTTGTCACCTAGCGTAAAATATTACGCTTAACCCTTTGACTGCCTCACCAAGAAAAATACAATGAAAGAATTATTTGTCCATATTTTCTAATACTTTAGGTCAATAATGATCACAATGAAACAAACAAATGTATATGCTCAACCAAATGGTTGAGCAGGCAGTCAAATTAAGGAGTGAGAACGTGTTGTTCTGGGGCATCTTTACACAGCCTGCACCTGGGGTCTTGCCTTGTGTGATAGACCCCAGCTCACTAAAACTCTTTAAATTTGGGGCACATTTTCCTGTGTGATTAAATGTGATTAATCAAGATTAATTAAGCACAAAGCCTCTAATTAGTTAGATTAATTTTTTTAATTGAGTCCCACCCTGCCCATCAGACTACTCAAAATGGAAAGCAGTGCCCTACCTGCACTGTGTATAGCAGGGGTGGGCAATTCCAGGCCCCGAGGGCCGGTGTCCCTGCAGGTTTTAGATCTCACCTTGGGTCAACACACCTGAATCACATGATTAGTTCGTTACCAGGCCTCTGGAGAACATCAGGACATGTTGAGGAGATAATTTAGCCATTTAAATCAGCTGTGTTGGTTCAAGGACACATGTAAAACCTGCAGGGACACCGGCCCTCGGTGCCCACCCCTGGTGTATAGTGTAGTAGAGCACTGCTGGCTTCAACTGAGGATATTGTTGGGTGGTGGAAGTAATACTTTGAGGAGCTCCTTAATTCAACTGACACACCTTCAGTACAGGAAACAGAGTCCGGGGCCCAAGACCCAGTAAGCAGCAGTAAGAATTAATAACACCAAGGTTGCAGACTTACCTGATTAAGTAAGTAATTTCCTGAGTGGCGAATGACATGAGGGTTATAAGGATCATTTTCTAGTGCTTTCTTCACCAAACCGTCAGCCTCTTCGTATTTCTTATAGGTCACCAGCTTCACAGCCAGCATGCACTGCAGAGCAGCGTTATTTGGGTTGATTTTCAATGCAAAGCGAAGCTGTTTGGTGGCCTGGGATTCCTCATCTTCCTGTTTGTTTTCTGCAAACCACTGCAGATGAGAAACTGGTTAGTCTACAGTTTATTTCGCTCGAATAAAAACAATTAGTCATTGAAACTTCTAAAAATCACACTGACACTGAAGTAACCAATGTCACTGAAGGAGCCTTAAGTTTATCATTTGGTGCTGTCTAGAGAAATATCCGAATACTCTTCATTTTTATCATAAAACTGACCTGTTCTCTGCAAAAGAGAGCGATGGCGTAGCCGGCGTTCCACTCAATGTCACGAGTCTTTACCTCAAGTGCTTTACGAAAACAGTCGATGGCGTCTGAGAGAAAAGACCTCGACATCTTAAAATAGGTCCAGGCTTGTTCTCCGTAGACCTCTGGAATGAAACTTCCTGATGAACCAGTGGAATACTTCACCTGCAGAGAGAGAAGGAAGCGTCAGAGGTTCAACAGCAGTTATCTATAACATTTGATCTGATTGGTGTACATACCAGTATGTCCTCGACTCTCTGACAGTAGCTTTTTGACTGTGCAAAGTCTCCATCATGGTATTTCAGCCAGGCCATGTCTCCATACGTCACAATGAGCCGCCTCTCACTCTCATCACCATGACGCTCCCTGATGGTCTTCTCTGATTGGTTTAAAAGTGACAGCGCTTCCTCTTGTTGATCCTGAAGATGCCTGAGGACCAACAGGTCATCAACAGATGTTCCACATCTGGTGTTTACAACACCTGACAAGAAACTGATCTGAGAGTTCAACAAACACCTTGTTGGTAGTTTGATTCATTAAGGTTTTTATCTGAGGTTCTTGACTCCAGGGCAGATAATTACTGCATTTCCACCAGAAAAACAAGAGTCCAAACAAGCTTCAGGAAACAGATTTATATCAAGATTCTTAAGGAATCAGAAACTTTAGTCCAACACTCAAATAATGTTTCTCTTCATATTACATGTTTGTATTAAGGTTGAAATAATGAGGTAAACTTAAAGCAAGCTGATGTTTTTCTTCTAGCTGTAGCTTTGCTATGCTGCATAAATCTGGTGATGGCTCATTCATATTGTTAACTTATGAAGTGAGTTGAAAATGAGCCAGCCATATCTACTCCCAACAAAATATTGGAATGTGAAATTAAATTCATTTGTGTTAGCAGCAGGAACACTGCTGGTAGGTAACATTAGCAGAAGAAACACAACTCAGGTTTGGATCTGATCCTGAAAACAAAACAATCTCTCTATCATTCAAATATAAATCCTGCTGGAAAGTCTGGCTAATGTTAGCTCTTCTCTTCTGTAGCAGAGTCCCAGAAATAAAAGTGTTGAGATTTGAATGAGCAGAATAAATCCACTTTAGCTTTTCTTTCATCAGACAGCTACAGAAACTGTACCTCAAATAAGCCAAAAGGCTGTAGGTGCAACTCTCTCCCTCATGGTGACTCTGATGAAAATCAATGTCAATCTGTAGTCGGTGGCTCAGGGTTTCCAGGTCCACGTCCAGCTTCAGATCCCAGGTGAAGTGACACTGCAACTGCTCCAGCCTGCTGAGCAGAGCGCTGCTATCTTCACTGTAAGAGAGTCACAAAGATCAATCAGTGAAATCAGTCATGTGGTTTGAATCTCACACTGAGGAACCAGAAGAAACCTTATATATGGAGTGAGACACAAACACAGAGTTTGTGTTAGGGGAGAGCTATTGTTGTGCCACGCAGGTTTGTACTTGTGGAATATTTTTGATATTGTTCTGTAAAATATTTTTGGGATATGAGACCACACAATTTGTTCTCGTTTAACTCAACTGAGCACATGCCAGTGTTAAGATTGTAGTTATCAATGTAAGATGCATCAGTTGCCCGTGTTTTTTCAGTTACCAGTGCTCATGATCTGGAATTAATATTGTTGAAGAGGTGAGCACTGAAGAAGGTAAGCAGGAACATGGACTTGTGCGTACATGATAGGTAGTTGTCAGCAAACAGGGCTTAATTGTGTGGATTTTGAGACCCAAGGATCGATGTGCACATGATGCACATCTCAACATTGCAGTGATGTTGAAGGTTGGGACGTTTAGGCTGGTAGTAGAATGAATGAAGTGCACCAAGCAGCACTAAGTGTGCAGCACTCTGTGCACTCCTCAGTGCAGTGCCATGCATTGCTCTCCAGGAACTGAGACTGTTTGCTTGACACAGTTCAGTCACTGTACCGAGACTCTATGCATGATTGTGAAACTGCACAAGAACTGAAGGGTGAGAGTCCTGAGGTTAAAGAGTTAGTGCAACCTCTGACAAGTAACAAGGGAGTTGCCTCATCCTCTCAGAAGTGTACCGTCCACTTTTATAGTTGAGCTGAATAATAATAATAAAGGCTAATTAGGCAAAGAAAGGATAAACCTGATTAAGGTTTCTTTTGGCCCAATATGCAGAGAGACTTGGAATATTTTCTAATAAACAACTGTGAGAGCCTCATGAAGTGAAAGGCTTCTTGCATCTGTCACAGCTGAGCTTGACACTCAGCCTTATGTGTTAAAAATGTGTGGATGGTCAGAGTGCTAAACCAGAGATCAGTGTAGAAAGTAGATCAAATTTAATCTTAATCAAAGGTAAATAAAGATATAAGCCTGATCAATAGATTAGCAGAAACATGTAGACTGAGTAGTGACAATGTTTATTCTGATGTTTAGATTTTGTGTGTGAAGACATAAATGATCCATCATCAACCTTTTTATTCATGTCTGAGTTTGAGAAGATAACGATGGGTGTCTCTAACTCGTCATTATACTTTTGAACAATAATAATAGTCTGATTCATGTGTGAATTTACTGAATAGTTAAATATGCTCAATAATGATCAGAACATTATCTGTAAACACATATAATGTGAATGTCTCTCTCTCACACGCTCTCTCTGTGTGTGATAACAGACCATATTAATGTGGCTGTAAAAACAGTGATGTCATATAATCAAACATTAACATTTCAAAAATATGAAACCAACGAGCATCTCATTATAATAAACACATTTTTATTTTTCTCTTTTAAATGTTTATTATAAATATTTATTACTCATTAATAAGACAAACGTATTTCTTATTTGATTTATCAATTAAATAACTGATAGAATATTTGATTAAAAAAATAATTGATTGTTGCAGCACAAGTTATTATTTTCACATACAAGGTTTATAATTTGTTAATGCCCACTTTCTCCTCTTCCTCTGATATCAGTCCCCTGTTACATGCACAGGTAGACGGACTGTGTTACTTTGTATCTCTCTGCGTGCACCTGAGCGCCAGGTAAGCTAAATTACTGCTGCATTTAAAGTCCATCAGGTGGTTCAATTTGTGATAAATGATCGATTATTGATCAGAGGTTTGGCAAACTGACCTCATGTTGGAGCAAACAGAGACCTTCTCCTCCTTAGACACAGCAAACTGATGACTGAACACGAAGAGTTCGTGGACCGATCTGTGAAGCTGTCACCTTTGTCACACAAACCACACACACTTCTCGTGGTGCCTTCAGGGCCTCGCTGAAAACAGGTAAAAGTGAGAATTCATCTGCTGGTGGCTCAGATCGCTCATCCTCTCCTCTCCTGTCCTCTCGAGAACTTAATAGCCATAAATATAAACTATGTTAGGAGACGGAAGGCACACATTTCAGAAAGGAGGAAAGCTTTCCGACGAGAAGTCTGGGCTTTCTGTTTCATATGAGAGGTACATGAAGGCACCACAAAGGGACGTTAGGTTTCGTTTCTGCATTTCAGCTGAGAGCGTCTCCAAAGATCACTGATCAGCCATTGATCTGTAAATGATTGATCTGACTTCAGGGTTTGGTAAATGATTGATCTGAGGTCAGCGTTTCTCACTGATCGACCACTCAGTGACCGATCAGTCGGCGCATAGTCGTTTCTTCATCTTCATCGGTGTGTACTCTGAGGAAGAGGAGGACTGTTTCCTGTAACATGACGTGAGTTCGCATTAGCTTCACAGCTGATTTCCGACTTTCGAAAACTACCCAAATACTATGCCTGTACTACTATTAGCAGAGGTGGTAGAAGTACTAGTGTTAAAAATACTCCAGTAAAAGCTGAAGTACGGATTACAGTAAAAACAAAACAAAGTGCAGTCTCTGAAATGCAAAGGTAACTTACTTTGTTTTTCTTTGTGACTCTCTTAAAGTGAAGGCAGCAGCGCTCTGCTCAGGAGGCTGCAGCAGCTGCAGTGTCACTTCACCTGGGATCTGAAGAAGGACGTGGACCTGAAGAACCTGAGCACCCGACTACAGGACCACATAAAACTGCAGCTCGGCCAGCGCGGGGCAGTGGCTCGATCATACAGCTTCTTGGCTTATGTCAGGTACAGTTTCCACAGCAGTGGGCACAATTACTTCTGGGTAATTCAACTAATTTAACTACTGGCGAGATGCAAATGCCAGCAACATAGCAACAGGCTGATCTTGTCGGTGGATAGATAGATAGATAGATAGATAGATAGATAGAGTGGTTGTCCATGATGGAGAGCAGTTTGTTCATCCATGTTTCAAACACCTCCAGATTCTAACCAATGATATTTCCACTCGTACGGATTAGTTTGTTGATCCTGCTCCATCTCAGGCACTGATGATCGTGTTGATGAACCTAGTCACAGTTTTTTTTCTCCCTCTGGAGGTCAACCACCATCTGTTTTGTCTTGCTGACATTCAAACAGAGGTGATTTATTTTTGACCGCTTTACGCTTAACTTAGAGGAAACTGAGGAGCCTCTATCCATCAAACAGCTTCACTCTGCCCTGGAGCTCAACCCCGATGATGCTGTTCTGCAGTCGATGCTGGCTGTGAAGCTCGCAGCCTATAAGAAATATGAAGAGGCTGTGGGTCTGCTGAAGAAAGCACTGAAAACTGATCCTGATAACCCTCATGTCAGCCGCTACGTAGGAAAATACTTTCGTAATCATGTAGGTCTGAATGTAGGATATTATAAATGCTTACTACTCATGCAGCCACAGATAATGTGATTCTGCCAGGATCATGTAATAGTAAGTGTACAGGTCCATGAAGATCCTTTATTTAAAGATGCACATGCACATGCACACTGACCCTTAATCCTTTCAAAGAGGGCTGTCAAATATGTACAGCTCCGTACATTATAGCTTCCACAGAGTTTTTAGATTATCTGTGATCGTTGTTAAAGACTAAATCTGCCTTTTCTTAAATGAGCCATGCTGGTTGGGCTGCGTTTCCCATTCTCTAATTCTGATCTGTTTCTGTCCTTTTATCTGTAGTTTCACCTTCCTGAATTCTCCTGATTCAGAAATAGTAAAATCTGTATCAGTTTTTTCTGACCAGTGACCTGAATCAGGCTTGAGACTGAAATTACAGATTACTAAAGTTTTTTATGCTTAATTTAGTGGTTCTGAGTTTCTTCCTTCAGTGAAGACAGAGGAAGTTTATGTTTCCACTAAATTGTTATATTAGATTAAATTAGATTACATTAGATTACATTAGATGAAACTTTATTAATCCCTCGGGTGGGTTCCTCCGGGAGATTCAGTAATTGTTGAGGTGCTTCTTCAAGGATTGAGGTATTCTTCTTTAGTTTTTTACAAATTGTTGTAAAAATGACCATTAAATGTTGTTTCAGCATCGATTGGATGAGTCTATTGATATGTTGGAGCGAGCGTTGAAGAGGGCCACCCAGTCATCTTTCATCCACCACCAGCTGGCGCTGTGCTACAAGAGGAAGAAGATTGCTGAGCAGAGCCGCAAGCCCTTCAGCAGTCAAAGTATGCACAAACATACTGCATGTCTAAAGGTCCAGTTATCCTCAAACTCAAAGATAAACCATGATTTCCGGCTCCACAGGAGAGGTGCGGTACTGGAGGCGTTGTTGTATTCGTGAATTTGAAATGGCTGTTAAGATAAAGCCGACCTTTCATCTTGCGTGGGCTGACCTGGCACTGCTGTATGCAGAGGAAAGGAATTTAAGAAGGTACTCCTCTGTAGAAAGCAGCAGTGACTGTTGTCTTTTTGCTCGGCGCATGTTTGGCATCATCATGATCATCTCTTTGTTTCTCAGGGCAGAGGAGATTTTCCAGCAGTGCTTGTTGAAGTTACCAGAGTGTAATGAAAGACTTTCTCAGGCTATCCATCAGCGCTATGGTGACTTTCATTACCATCACAAAAGAAATGAAGCTCAAGCCATCGTTCACTACACCAAGGGTGGTTAAGAGGTGCAAAGCAATCGACTGAATACGATTAAAACTAGTATTCATTGGAACGTGAATCACAGGACCTCAAAACTCTGTCACATGACCAGCACAGAGCCCTGAAGGGCAAAACATGTCCCGGAATAAAGCAGTGAACACAGCAGCTGTACTGGTTTGTTGTTGTAGAGAGAGAGCTGAATTTGAAGTTGACTCTGTTTATTTACTGATCAGTCCACCTTCACCTGTAGCCACGAGTTGTGGGCAGCGACTGAAAGAGATAAAGGATCCTAGCTGCAAAACGACCCTCCTCTGTAACGTGTCCAGGGCTTAGCCTTAGAGGTGGGGTGAGGAGTTTTATCATTCATGAGGAGCTCAGAGTAGAGCTGCTACTCTTTCACCTGGATGTCTCCTAGGTGTTTGAAGCATGCGTTACATGAGAATGTCCTCATTTTTCCAGCACACTCTGGAAAGATTATAATCCTCGGCTGTCTTGGGAATCTTTGGTGTCCCTTCCAAGAAAGTTGTATCAGAAGAGATCTGGAGAAAACTGCTGTCTTTTTGCTAAAAGGCAGTAGATGTATGCACTAAGTTAAAAAAAAATCGACATCCGAAATCCACATAAGTCACGTATAAATTTACTAAATGAGTAAAAAGTCCCTGCAGTAGCTCGTCTTAACAGAAGCACTGGACAATGGATGATGGAGGTGGAGCTGCCAGGCATGGAAAAGAATCCATGTCTGTGAATTTAAGGCATGGACCACAACTCAGTGTCTGAGTGTCTAAGGCAGGCATGGGCAAAATACGGCCACATTAAACGTTTTGATCCGGCCCGCCAAACTTGAAAAAAAATTAATAAATTAACCTTCTTAATGTTTTATTTCCCCTGCAATTCTAATGTTTCCTCACTAGATGGCGCACTCTAGGTATATTAGCTTTGTTGAGGTGAAGCGTAGGCCTATTACTCCACGTTTGCACTTTACCCTGTGACCCACCGCCCCTCTATGAAGATGAGCGGTCCCAAGAAAAGGAAAGTGGACAGAGAATGTCGAGTGTTCAAAAAAGAGTGGACAACTAAATATTTTTTCACTGAACACCGATCATCTGCTGTTTGCCTGATATGCCAAGAAACTGTGGCAGTTTTTAAAGACTATAATATTAGCCGTCACTTTGCCACAAAGCACGCTAATTATGCTAGCAAGCTCTCAACAAAAGAACGGGAAGCTGCTGCTGAGAAGTTGGCAGCTAATTTGAAGGCTCAGCAAAGTTTTTTTCACCGTCAAACTGCCATTCAAGAGTCAAGTACCAAGGCCAGTTTTATGCTTTCATTCAAAATAGCAAAGGCCAGCAAACCACTGTCTGAGGTCGAGTTTTTAAAAGAATGTATGGTAGAGACAGCAGGTATTTTGTGCCCAGAGACGAAAGACAAATTTGAGAAAATCAGTTTATCACGGCGGACAGTGACTCGCCGTGTAGAACTAATAGATGAAGATATCACCAGCATATTAAACAAAAAGGCGAAGTCATTCACTTTTTATTCTTTAGCACTGGATGAAAGCAACGATGTCAAAGACACTGCTCAGCTCCTCATTTTTATCCGAGGAATCAATGAAACTTTTGAAATAACGGAGGAGTTTTTGACAATGGAGTCTCTGAAAGGACAAACACGGGGAGAGGACTTGTTTGAACGGGTGTCTGCTGCCACCGAAAACATGAAGCTTCCCTGGAGTAAGCTTCCCAGGACCTGCTTTATCACTCCCGTGTCCGCTGGTTGAGTTTGGGCAAAGTGTTTCAACGAGTGTGGGAGCTCAAAGAGGAGATTGGCGTGTTTTTGGAGCAGCAGGGGAAGACTGAGGAATTTCCTGAGCTGAGCAACAAGAGCTGGATGTGTGACTTTGCGTTTGCTACGGACATATTTTCACACTTGAATGAGCTCAACGTGAAACTGCAGGGGAAGGAGCAGTTTGTGCATGACATGCACACAAACGTGAAAGCCTTCAAATCCAAGCTGGCTTTATTCTCCAGGCAGATTTTGAACAAGTCATTCACTCATTTTCCTACACTAGCCACGCTGAAAGAGGCCGGAGCAAAAGTAAAGAAATACAGTGAGTCACTGGATGCACTGCACGGAGAATTCTGCCGTCGGTTTTTGGATTTCGATAAAATTGACAAGTCACTTCAATTGGTGGCCTTTCCTCTGTCACAAGACCCCGAAACAGCTCCAGAGGAGCTTCAGCTCGAACTCATCGACCTTCAGTCCGACCCTGCCTTAAAAGAGAAGTTCAGCTCTCTGAAACTTAATGACTTCTATGCTTCACTCAATGATGCCGCGTTTCCAAATCTAAGGCGAAAAGCGCAAATGATGTTGGCTTTGTTCGGCTCTACCTTCGTGTGTGAACAGACATTCAGCGTCATGAACATCAACAAAGCCAGCCACAGATCCAAGTTAACAGACCTACACCTCAGATCCATCCTGAGAATCGCCACAACAAAACTAACTCCAGACTTTGATGCGCTGGCTAAAAAAGGAGACCAAAAACACTGCTCCCATTAAAATGTGTGTGTCTCCGTAATACGCACGTTGTTAAAATAAACAGTGCGCGCAGCTCGAATATAACGCTTTACAGACTGACTTGCTGCAACTGTTTCGTTCTTGCACTGGTCGTTGTTGACTTTTGGCACCGGGGAAACAAATTGAATAAAAGGAACAGGACAAGTACTTCTGCATCTCCTACCGTTTTTGAAAAAAAAAAAAAAAAGAGTCAGGAGGAGAGTGATGGTGATGTCCTGAAGGATAACAGAACGTTCAGTGCTTTAAAATAAAATGTTCATTTATTTGATTTTCAGTGTTTAAAGAAAGTCAGAGATTTTATTGTAATGCTTTAATTCATTTTCATTGGAAATTAAAGCACATGTTTTTTCCATATCCCAAGATGTGTATTTTTCCCCCAATGAGGTGATGTTTTCAAAGCACTCTGTCTATCTGCTCCTGTTCCGGCCCCTTTGTCAAATGTTAGAACTCAATGTGGCCCACGAATCAAAAAGTTTGCCCACCCCTGGTCTAAGGCCATGTCCACACTAATACGTTTTCTTTTAAAAACACATCTTTTTCTCTCTGTTTTGGCCATCCATCTTCACTGTAAGCTTTTTTTTTCTTTTTTCCTGATAGCTTTTCTTCAGATTCTCACTCGCTTTTGCAAGTTTGGGCTTTTGTGTTTCTCACAGCAACAACTCCACCTCATTGTTAGTCCATTTAAAAGACTTTGTGCTTTGCCTCAACATTTTGCACGATGTTTCAAAGAGCTGGAATGTAAATAAACAGCAGACAGAAATGAGGCAGGTCAAATCGTCTTGCGTTTCACGTATGTACAGTACAGGAACATAAGTGTTTTTGGCCATTTCATTGTGGACGCACAACCCTCTGAAAACTACTGAAAACGATAGCGTGGATGCGGAGCGTTTTCAGACAAAAACACCATTTTCAAATCTATCCAGGCTAGTGTAGACGTTGCCTAAATGAATCTCACGGGCCTGAATGTGCGCTTGACGCCATTTATAATTCTTAACTTGTTTGATCTGCTGATCACCACAAACAAGTACAAGCAGAAATTCTGGACTTTTAACTGTGTTTTCATAAGTGTTACAGTTTTTACTCCTAAAAAAACCTCCCTTATGGCCATTCGCACAAAGCAATTAGGTAATAAACAATGAAATGCTCCTATTACAGATTGCCTCTTTGTCACAGGTCCTTTTCTTTCATAATGTAGGAAAATAGTTAAATATGTTTCACTGATTCAGCCCACTTACGATTAAAGTGGGCTGAATCTCGCCCACCATGTAAAACATGGTGTACAATAAGAATTCAGGCTGTGATGGCATCAGCCACACAGGGGTAAATCAGTTCATTTTTCACTTTATTAGTTTGCTTTGCAGTTTTCTTCAATTTAATTCATTAATCATTTGGTTAAACCTAACACTGGTATTATGAGGCACGCGCATAGTAACATTGTGTGGTTTTTCTAAAATGTTTTGTTATATATATATAGATATTATGTTTTTTTCTTTTTGAGTTACCTGGGTTTGGGCAGTGACTGTTTCCTGTCTGGGCAAAAGGCGTGGCTGAGGACTCTGAGAACAAAATGCCTGCTCAGCAGGACCAACCATAGGCTTACCAGGAGCAGGGGTGTTTTAGGTTTAGTTAGGTTATTCTGTGCTTAGTTAATATTAGTGTGTGTTTTGTTTTCCCCCCTATTGTGTGAAAATGGTTTGGCCAAATCATTATAAAAGCTAACCTCATGTGTCTTTGTAATTAGGTCAGTTTGTGAGTTAAGTTGTGTCTCACTTTGTTTTGTTTAAGTTTCTGGAAATTATTTTTCGTAGAGTTATATTTAGTTGACCTCTTTTACGGGCCTGCTAAGTATGTTTTTGAATTTTGTTAATTTTGGACTTTTTGAGGGTTAAAATAAAGAAAACCCTTTTTGAAGATACTTTTTTGCCTGTGTCCTCTATGCTTTGGCTGCTTGGTCCCTCACAATTGGTGGCAGCAGTGGGATTTGCCAGTTGAGAACACAGTTTTTGCTTTTTAATTTTTTTGACGTTTTTCACCCCCAGAAAAAAGAAGGAAAATGCATCGGGCAGGAAAGGTGGAAAAGAAGAAATGAGTAACTGTTCAGAAGGAAGCTGATGCTGAGGAGGAAATTGGAGCCTCTGAAATGGTTGAGAGCACTGAGGTTGAAGAAAGGGAGCCATCTCTGTTGGATCTGATGTCAATATTGCAAGCTCATATGGGTCAACAGGAGGCTCGGGAAGCAAGGCAGGAAGAGGTAACTGCACGACAAGAACAAAAATTCAAAGCATTGCAACATCAGTTCCAGCTTTTACAGTTAGAGGTGCAGTCCCGGACATCACCAGTACCTGAGCTACCATTACCTACCACAGAGTCATCAGAGTCAAGGGAGCTACCTAACATTTCTTGTTCTCCTCATGCTCAAGCTGAATCCAGTCAGTCATTATCAGGTCAGTTTCCATTGCATGAACCCAGACTGGAAAAGTTGACGGATAGTGATGATATTGAGCATTTTTTGACCACATTTGAACGCATTGCCTTAGCATATCGTTGGGAAAAACCAGACTGGGTTTTTCGTTTAATACCACTGCTAACGGGCAAGGCGAGAGGGGCATACGTTCATATGGATATTGATGACTCTCTCAGCTATGACAAAGTTAAAGCTGCAATTTTGTCCAAGTATGATGTTAACCCTGAGACCTACAGGCAGCGATTTCGTGCACTTGAAGTCAGGCCTGATGAGAACCCTAAGGAATTGTATGCTCGACTTAAAGATCTGTACGGAAAATGGATTCAACCAAAAGGTAAAACGAACCAAGAAATTGGTGAAATAATCATCCTTGAACAATATTTGAGAATGTTGTCCCCTGAGCTACAGGTTTGGATTCGAGAGCACAATCCGTCTTCTGCAGCGAAGGCAGCTGAGCTGGCAGAAGTGTTTGTAGCTGCCAGGAGGAAAGGACAACCTTGGACCTGTAATGCAAATAAAATGCCAAAGGAAGGCCCCAAATCAGACCGGATGTACCATCAGAGGCCAGTGTCAACTGATAAAACTCCTGTGGGTGAGAACCAGTTTGCTGGCAGACCATTAAAAAATTCAAAAAAGATCTTTTGTTACCTCTGTGGGTTAGAGGGCCACACAAAGCCAATGTGCCCAAAAACTTCAGCTAAGATGGTTCAAATGTGTTTCATGCCACGTCCACATGCTGAACGTGGGCTCCAGTGTGACCAGACTGTTAAAATGATACAAATTGAAGCTAATGGAACAACTTTAAGAGCTTTACTTGATTCTGGCAGTTCTCGTACACTGATACACAGAGATTTTGTGCCCCCCAATATCGTCCGTGTTAGTGATACCATCCCCATTTGTTGTGTACATGGAGATGAGAAGATGTACTCAACAGCTGACATGTACATTAAGGTGAATGGACAGACTTACCTTTTAAATGTTGGGGTGGTTGATAACCTGCCTTATTCAGCTATTCTGGGACGAGATTTTCCAGTGCTTTTTGATTTATTGGAGTCGGACCAGAACCATCAATGCAATGTGGCTGTTACTAGAGCCCAAGCTCAAAAATCAAGTGAAACCTCAGAAGTTTTCAGTGCCTTGCCATTTTTTAATGAGGAATGGGAAGCTGCACCTGGGAAGCCTCGGAAAAGTCGCAGACAGAGGAGACAGGAGAAGTTCCAGCATACTATAGTACACCCAGAAATGCATACTGACCCAGACTTGCCTTTGGGACTTCAAATTCCTGGCAATATAATAGAGTTGCAAAAAACTGATCCTAGTTTAACTTCCTGCTTTCAGCGAGCGGTAGACAAGAACCAAGTAAAGGAGGTAGACATTAACAAAAGTGACTATGTCTTGCAAAATGGCATACTTTACCATCAGGTGGGCTCACTTCTGAAGCTAGTGGTTCCCCAAGAAGTTAGAGAAACGGTGCTTAATTTGGGACACTCTATTCCCTGGGCTGGCCACCTGGGTAAGCACAAAACCACAGCTCGCATTAAACAACATTTTTTCTGGCCTGGCCTCCACAGAGATGTAGCCTACTTTTGTAAGAGCTGTCCTCAGTGCCAAATGACATCCTCCAAAGTCCCTTCCAAAGCTCCACTCCAACCACTGCCTATTATTGGTACCCCATTTGAGCGCCTCGGAATGGATATTGTTGGACCCGTTGAGAAGAGTAAGTCAGGGAATCGCTATATGCTTGTAATCACTGATTATGCAACTAAATATCCAGAGGTCTTCCCACTGAAATCCATCAAGGCAAAATCAGTAGCCTTCTGCCTTGTACAGCTCTTCGCAAGAGTAGGGTTCCCACAGGAAATACTGACTGATCAGGGGAGTAACTTTATGTCCAACTTACTAAAATAAGTGTACAAGCTGCTGGGCATTAGAAGCCTGAGGACCACCCCATACCATCCTCAGACTGATGGGCTAACAGAACGGTTCAATCAGACTCTGAAGCAGATGCTCCGGAAGGTGGTAGATGAGAATGGTGTTGATTGGGATCAGTGGCTTCCTTATCTTCTCTTTGCCTACAGGGAAGTACCACAAGCCTCCACTGGTTTCTCTCCATTCGAACCTTTGTATGGGTATGAGGTACAAGGACCTTTAGCCCTGTTAAGAAAAATCTGGGAGGGAGGCAAGGAAAAGATGGACTCTGTTAACATTGTTTCCTATGTTCTGCAGATGAGGGAGCGACTGCAGAAAATGAGTGAGCTTGCTCAGTCAAATATGACCAAAATCCAGCAGAAGCAGAAGTTTTGGTATGACCGAGCAGCTCGTCAGAGATCTTTTAGTCCTGGACAAAAGGTGTTGGTGCTCCTCCCTACTGACAACAACAAGCTCTTGGCTAAGTGGCAAGGGCCCTTTGAGGTTCAGAAGAAATTGGGGTCCACTACTTACCAGGTGTTCATCCCTGGAAAGCCACACTCCAGCAGGGTTCTGCACATAAATATTTTGAAGGAATGGGTGCAGCGCCCTGAAAAGACAGCAGAAGTGATGCTCATAAGGGGTGTGCCAGAGGAAGAAGAGGTTGGTGAGCAATACTTACCTTCTGCTGATGCAGCAGACTTTGACCTTAGTCATCTGCCAGATGATAAACAGCTTCAGGTGAGAGCTGCATGCAACCCTGAAGTGTTTAAAGTGAATCCTGGCCGAACAGATATTGTTGAGCATGACATTGTCATTAAAGAGGGTGTCTCAGTAAAGCGTTTGAGCTACAGGATCCCTGAACGTCTGCTGACATCCCTGAAGAAGGAAATTGACCTCATGTTGTCCTTGGGGATCATCGAGCCATCAAAGAGTGAGTGGTGTAATCCGGTGGTCCTAGTGCCAAAGAAGGATGAAAGCATGAGGTTCTGTATAGACTTCAGGTACCTAAACTCAATATCACTGTTTGACTCATACCCCACGCCACGCATTGATGATTTGCTGGAACGGCTGGGGAAGGCAAAGTACTTGACCACACTTGACTTGTGCAAGGGATATTGGCAGGTGCCACTCACGGAGCGATCAAAGAAGTTAACTGCCTTTCGAACACCTTGGGGGCTCTTCCAATTTACAGTGATGCCATTCGGGCTGCATGGGGCTCCAGCAACCTTTCAGAGATTAATGGACCAGGTACTATGTGGTCTCTCAGATGTTGCATCTGCATATCTTGATGATATTGTCATCTACAGCACCACATGGGAGGAACACTTGGAACATCTGCACGCTGTTTTCGACCGTCTTGGCGCTGCTGGGTTGACGGTGAACCCCTCAAAGTGTGTTTTTGCCTCTGCTGAGACTGAGTACCTGGGTCATGTGATCGGGAATGGGGTGATCAAGCCTCAGGTCAGTAAGATCCAAGCCATTGAGTCTTGTCCTCTCCCACAGACAAGGAAACAACTAAGATCCTTTTTGGGCATGGCAGGTTTTTATCGTCGGTTTATACCACGATTCTCCACCAGGGCAGCTCCACTAACGGACTTGACAGGCATCAAGTGTCCTAATCAGATTAACTGGACAGAGGAGGCTATAGCAGCTTTCAAGGACATCAGTCATTCACTGAGTAGTGAACCGGTTTTGTACAGTCCAGACTTTAATGAGCCCTTTTTCCTTCAAACTGATGCATCTCATAGGGGTCTGGGAGCAATGCTACTTCAAGGTTTGGAAGGAGAACGTCACCCTGTTGCTTACATCAGCCGAAAGCTGTTCCCAAGAGAGGTTCGGTATTCAACAGTGGAAAAAGAGGCCCTTGCCATCAAGTGGGCCCTTGATTCCTTCAGGTACTACCTTCTTGGAAGAGAATTCACCCTGGAGACGGATCACAGTGCACTTCAGTGGATGGAAAAGATGAAAGATAAGAAAGGAAGGATTACAAGATGGTACCTTGCGCTGCAACCTTTTCGGTTTGTCATCAAGCACATTCCTGGGAAGAACAACGTTACCGCCGACTTCCTCTCTCGCTGTACCAGCGAGAGTCCTGAAGAGGGGGGGTGTGTGATGGCATCAGCCACACAGGGGTAAATCAGTTCATTTTTCACTTTATTAGTTTGCTTTGCAGTTTTCTTCAATTTAATTCATTAATCATTTGGTTAAACCTAACACTGGTATTATGAGGCGCGCGCATAGTAACATTGTGTGGTTTTTCTAAAATGTTTTGTTATATATATATATATTATGTTTTTTTCTTTTTGAGTTACCTGGGTTTGGGCGGTGGCTGTTTCCTGTCTGGGCAAAAGGCGTGGCTGAGGACTCTGAGAACAAAATGCCTGCTCAGCAGGACCAACCATAGGCTTACCAGGAGCAGGGGTGTTTTAGGTTTAGTTAGGTTATTCTGTGCTTAGTTAATATTAGTGTGTGTTTTGTTTTCCCCCCTATTGTGTGAAAATGGTTTGGCCAAATCATTATAAAAGCTAACCTCATGTGTCTTTGTAATTAGGTCAGTTTGTGAGTTAAGTTGTGTCTCACTTTGTTTTGTTTAAGTTTCTGGAAATTATTTTTCGTAGTTATATTTAGTTGACCTCTTTTACGGGCCTGCTAAGTATGTTTTTGAATTTTGTTAATTTTGGACTTTTTGAGGGTTAAAATAAAGAAAACCCTTTTTGAAGATACTTTTTTTGCCTGTGTCCTCTATGCTTTGGCTGCTTGGTCCCTCATAAGGCTAAATGAGCCCAAATCCAGAGGGCCACGTGGCAGTGAACAATCAGAACATACACCCTCACACTTGAATGTTATTAATGAGCAATCAGTTATATCTGTGTTATGAATCTGCCTCCTGCTGTGTCCTGTCTGCAGGGTCTCCTGATACCGCTGAAGAAATATGAGAAGAAAGTCTGTGCTAAGGTGAGCACTAAAGGTTATGTGATTAAAGTCTAATCAGTGGCTTATTGTCAAAATGTGCTGAGACCAAGTCTCCTGTCTGCTGCACCTCTGGACCATTTTCATTAGCAGGACGTGAAATCAGAGGGAGGCTAATCTGTCAGGTGGAAGGTTTCAGCAGTCCAGGTGGTGGACGATGATTTTAGACTCTTTCCTTTGCAGAAAACTTTGTATGTGATATTTAATTTGTCCATCAAAGGATTACTCCTTTATCTCTGTGTAGGGCCAAAATTCACTAACACAAACAAGATCCAGCTATTTGCGCGTATTTTGAGTACTTCAGCAGAAACCCCCACCTGCTGAACAGGGACTGGTTCTCCTGCACCTTCATATAGACCCTGGCTCTGATCTGATAAAGCACACTCAGTGTACACTGTTTCCACACAACATCTCAACACAGTACTGAGGAAGTGGGGTCTGGATCGTTCCCACAGCTGTCCTTTCTCATACTTGCCAACCAGCATGAATCAGTCCTGTACTGTGGTTTAAGGCTGGGAGCTGCTGTACTCATATGTCTTCAATTAGACATTAAATGTTTTTTTAAATTCTGGTCTGAGAAAGTGACTGAAAATGCAAGTCTGTTACTTTAAATCCACAAAAAGTCATCTTTCTTTGTCCCTCAATCTTTCCTGCAGAAACTGAAGCAGATCGCTGAGAAACTTCTGGCAAGGAATCCAGGTGATGGTGAAGCTCTCGCTCTGCTGGGTCAGGTGGCCAGAGCTGAGGGCAACAGGAAGGAAGCTGCTGAGTTTTATGAGAAAGCTCTGAACTGTGACAAGGACAATGAAGAGTATCTGTCTGCTCTGTACGAGCTTCGTCTGCAGCTGCAGGGATCATCCTCTGATTAACTATGATTGCTGCACTCCTGTTACATCATACTTCAGCCCGCTGAATGTGCTTGATCTTGTGCTTCAAGGTCTGCACAATTCTAACAAATGGAGCCTTTCATTCCCACCTTTCTTTTAGGTATTAAATTATAAACAACGAAGCATTACACACATCAGGGCCGCTTTTATTGGACGTTTCAGGCATGTGCAGTGCTGGGTGGAGCTCTGTCACCAACACCCGAAAAAACTGAGTTTAAGAATGGTGTTTAGTGAATTCCATTAAATTAAAGTCACGCTTATGCTGAAGACTAATTCAGACTAGTGCTGGGCCATATCATTCTGTTCATGGTAATACTGGCATAATGTTAGGCAATGATAAGAAAATGAAATATCGCGATAGAATATGGGTAAAACGCGCATGCGCAGTTCCTTTGTTTTCATATGCACATGGCGGAAAAAGCGCGGCGGCAACGGAGAATGAGAGGGATGAAAGCGGATCATTGAATGAAACTGATGAACCAGAATTGGTCTGTAAAAATGCTGCAACTTGAGTGATGTGGAAATGGTTTGGCTTTTGTCCAACCACCAAAGCATAATATTTTGTAGAACATGCAAGCAGGCTTTCGTTACCATTATTACCGTGTTTTTCGGAAAATAAGGCACTCTTAAAATCCTTTGATCTTCTGAAAAATCGACGGTGCCCCTTATAATCTGGTGTGCCTTACAGTATGTATGAATTCTGGTTGTGCTCACTGACCTCGGACTGATTTTATGTGGTACACGGCGCTCAAACATCCTTCAAAAATGTTTTAGTACGACTTTGGTAAGCTATAAATCCACACCGCTTGATGGATTGTTGTAGCATTACGGCTGGAGCCTCGTGTAGTAATACGTACTGCGCTTCAACATAATATTACCGTATCGTGTGAATATAACCTCTTTTTAAGTTCTGTGGATGTTATACAGGGTTACACTCAGGAAATGTCTGCCCATTTCCACTGGAAATGCCTTTGAAACCTGCAGTTCACCTGAAACGTACCTGGACGACTGAGCATGCGTGAATTTAAGATACACGAGTGTTACATTATTATAACTAGGAATGGGTATCATTTAGGTTTTATCTGATACCAGTGCCAAACCGGTACTTTTGAAACGGTGCCGGTGCTTAAACGGTGCTGAACCGGTGCTGAACCAGTGCTTAAAGAATGGAGAACACACAATTGGTCCAAAAACCTTTCATGTTTAGCTGTTTTTTTTGTAAAAAGATAACAATGTCAGCCTTTTCTGCAGCTATAGGGCATATATGGTATCACTCTTGGCTGGAAGCAGTGCTTAAACAATGGAAAAAACACAATTTTTGTCCAAAAACCTCTCATGTTTAGCTGTTTTCCACTTTTTCTTTTGGTCATTGATGTCATGGTCCTGGGCCATGTTGGCCCAGTATTCTTGGTTTTCATGTATTTTTGTATTTTGTTCCTTATTTAGCCTCTGTGTGCCCCTCTGTGTATCTGTGAGCCCTCGTCTCTTCTTGTGTTTTATTCCATGTTTTCCCCAGCCCGTTATGTCTGTGCTCTCCCCGTGCTCTCTCTCCTCCTGTCTGAACCTCTGTGTACTTCCTGTTTTACTTTGACAGTCTGCCGTCAGTGTTGCGTTTACTCCTGCCGTGTCTTGTTATGATTATCAGTGTCACCTGTGTTCCCCGTGTGCTCCCACTTCCCTCGTTAACCCTCTGTGTATTTATGTCTGCGTCTCCCTCAGTTCTGTGTCGCGTTCTCCCTCATTCATGGCCGTGTGTTTCTCTGTGTGCTAGTGTATTGTTTCCCAGTGTAGTTTCTTATCAGTTTGTTTCATCGTTTCCTTCCAGCAATAAAGCTGTGTTTCGAGTTCATTCCTGCCTCTGTGAGCTTGCGTTTGGGTCCACTTCCTGCCTGCCATACAGCCGAATCATGACAATTTTAGCCTTTTTGGCCAGGGTGAAGGGAGTATCTGCCATCAAACAAGAAGACAGCCGCATGTAGCTATGATGATGTTTGCTAGTTCATCTTACATGCATTAATGTAATAATGTGGTTAGCCTACTCAACGTAACTTACACACGAACAACATTAAGCTACTCACGCAGAGAAGAACAGCTGCTGCTGCCATCATCATCCGTCCTCATTTCTGCTACACTGGCAGGGCTAGGGGCCAGGACTCTACTCTTCAGGTTTTTGGGGGGATGTTGCTAACTCCGGGTCCGATAACAGGCACCACACCCGCAGTAGATGTGTGAGGTCTCGCAGCAAGCTATCAAATACGGTGCATCTTAAAAAAAACGCTATGCATCGCCAGGTGTTTCATCAGATTCGAGGTGTTACCTCCTTTGACAGTATCACAGTATCAGCTTAAAGCACTTGTTGCAGGCTGCTGAGTTTGCATCTTTTGCTGTGAAGTACAGCCAGACTTTTGACCGCTTCACCTTGGGCACCGTTTATGTCAGAACCGGTGCCATCATGGCACCGGATACCGGTACCCATCCCTAATTATAACATTTCATCAAGAATATTCTGATAACCACAGAGGGACGTTACCACACATATGCAAGCACACAGGTTGCCTTATAATGCTGATCCAACAGAGAATATCAGGCAACCATCTTCAACGTTCTCTGTTGAATGGACAGGAAAGTGTAGCAGAGCTCAGAATAGCTTCCAACCACAAACACTTATTTCTATAATTTGTTACCTTTCATTTAGTTTTCTCTGCTGTCTTAGAGAAACAAACTAAGTTTTAAGAACAAAAAAAAACCCTTTTATCTTTGATTCTAAACACTTAAAGAAGGTTTACTCTCAGAGTTTATCTGATATTTTCCTAAGAATTTTGAAGTCATCACATAACTAATAAAAAGCCTGATTTATACGTCCGTTTTTAAGTTCAGCTAAGGTTACAGTAAGAAAAATATTACTGTTCAGTCAAAATTTCGAGATTAACCTCAAAATGCTATTTTGAAAGTCTAAATGTGCAGAATAAAGTTATTGCCTAATGAAGAAAACAACAAGAGAAAAGAAAAGAAAACAGTTTGAAGAACAAACAAAAACATATCTGACCATTCAGAATCAGAAAGGGTTTGTTGCCAAGTGCATATCCACAGTCAGCCCTGATGCAGTTTGATGCTCGATGGGTTCTTAAAATGTGACTCATCACTGTGTTGAAGGTTTGAAAATGATTAAGCACAGAGCAGCCTGCTTCGGCAGGGACAGACAGGATGAGGACAACTACAGCCTGTCCTCATGCTGTTCACACTCATTGTCCTTGGGTTATTAGAAGCTGTGCCAAGTGAAGTGAGGAGAAGGTACTGAAGGCAGTTTTTACATGTGTTTGTGCAGAAACAGGAGGAAGGAAGCACAGGGACAGATTAGACAGGGTGATAACAGTGAAGCTGTTCAGTCACAAGATGCTTTTTAATGAAGGACTGATGTGTGACTTCTCAGGGGTTTCTTAGAGACTGACTTTCCAATAAAGTACTGCAACTCCTGTGAGCCAACACCCTAGGTTTATTAAATACAACTAAAGACTAGAATAAATGTCACAAATGTTACAAACACAGACATAATGTCTGTACTATTTATAAGATAGTCTGTCTGACCTCTTGCCTCTAGAGGGATAAGCTGTTATATATGTTTGTCTTCTGTGAACAGAAAAAAAATGTTCTGCCATTTCTGTCTGACTTCGGCAGAGTGTAGACCAACACTCCCTCCCACTTCATTTAGAGTAAAATGAAACTTACTGCGTTACTTTTCCTTTTCTGTCTTAGAGTTTTCCTTATATACAGTTTTTTATATACAGCTACAGCTGCACTTATACTGCATACTGCAAACACATTCCCTTTACTCTCCTCTGTACATATCCCATTCAAACACTCCTCCTGTGAGCCAACGCTCTGGGTTTATCAAAGACAATTAAAGAGCAGAATAAACATCATAAATGTTACAAAATGTGACAAACATTTTGTTTATAAGAGCAGTGCTTTTTTTTTTATACTCACAGACACAATTCTGAGACTGCTACAGTGCAGTGTAGCCCCCCCCCCCTCTCTCATTTCTTGTAAAACAAAACTTACTGCTTTACTTTCTTTTTGCCCAAGAGCCTCTTTTTTTCTTAATGAATCCTGTTGCTGTCAGAAAGAGTGAGAGAGTGAGACCATCTGCTTTCTTACACACAGTCAATGGGATTACACCTCATAGGCAGGTGTGATGAATGAAGCATATGAAGCATATCGTGTTGATCACTGTACATTTTCTGAAGTTTCCTCCATGATTTCTTTGTTTAGTCTTACTTTTATTAATTAAATATGTTGCTTTATTGTTGCTGTGACATTTCTGTTCCTTACTTTTTAAAGCATTTTAACCTTTGATACTGTTTCACCTGGTTTCAATGTTAAATAGAGTCGACTAGCTAACATGATGTAATCCATTTCTACATCTTTACATTTTAAAAACATTGTTGGAAACATTATTTGGAATTATAAATCCCATTTTATTAGGTTTATGTTATTTCATAGTGGTGTCTGTAGCATGGTACTGATTCACCACTCCGTTTTTACTAAATATGATTGAAGAGCATTTCTCTCATAAAAAGTAGAAGTCCATAAATAAACATCTTTCCTGTTCAAAAAAGAGCTAGAGATAACTTACAATCACCAATCCCCTTGGTTTATTTGCTCTGACTGTGCAGAGCCATCACACAAAGGAGAGAGATATAAGATGAGAGATAACAACAGAGGAGAAACTGAAAATCCTCTGCTGTAACATGATAAGACCAGATGTGGGAAGTAGTGAAATAAAAATACTTCATTACTGTACTTAAGTAGAATTTCAGGTATCTGAATTTTATTTGAAAATTTCTCTGTTGTTCTCATTGATTTTATATGATTACTTTGAATAAACAAAAACACTGTAGAGGCAAATATAGCATTTTTTCATGTCATTCAGAAACAAAGTGGCAGCAGTTTCAATGTGAGTCTGCTCGCACGGCAGCTGTGTCATTATGAAGACTGTATTTCTGGATCAGAAAATCCAGATTATAAGCAAAAATATGTGAATGTGTTTGTAGAAACACAGGGAGGACGTATACATAGAGATCTGATGTAGGTTGAATGGAAGTGAAGCTCTAACCAGTCTATTCCATGAAACACTGACCGTGATAATTCTCTCCACCCAGCAGCTGAACTGCATTCCAGTCAAGTACAGATATGTTTACTGTGTGTATGTATCAGGACTATGAACAAATGTTTGCGTGTTTCTCCTTACTCTCCACCGCGTTTGTTTTTAATCCCACCCTGTCCTGTTTATACGAGCAGTGTGAGGGTTTTAAACAGACCTTTGACCTCCAAAGTTCGAGCCTTTTCTCTGCATTTAATTTGAGAATTAATATCACAGAATAACTGTTGGAATTTTCCGCTGATCAACAAACTTGATCTTAGGGTTGCTGGGTGGGACCTTCTCTGTCCCTCCTTTGATAAACATTCAAAATGAAACTCACTCAGTAACCTCAGTGTGATGTTAATATTTTGTTTTATGCTCATTGAAAAGCAAAACTTGGTTAGACGCTTCATTCCAGGAAGACTGGGTCTGGCAGTGATTGGAGGCATCGCTACAACCACGCCTTCATATATTTGAGCTATAACACAGCTGTTGCTTTCACTTTAGGGACTTTCCGCAGTGGCTCAATAAGCACCCTCAGTGCTTTTTCATACCTTTAGAATTGGAGATTATATTGATGTTATCAGATATATTTGAAATATACTGAAGACCTTTAAATGGAGCTAAAGGAGACAGTGGAACAACTGCGTCCCTCCACAGACGATGGAGGGAGATTAATGGTGAGGTCGTGTTTAAATTGTTTTCATTGTCACTTTTTTCCTTTTATTTTTACCTGCTTAGTTCACAGTGCGAGCTTCCCAGCTAATGTGAGGCAAACAGGGACGCCTGGTTAAAGCTGGTAAACCTGAACGTTGAATCTTTAACTGTGCTCTGCTGTGAGTTTAGCTGGGACCTGACAGTCACAGGTAGTAGCTACTGACCTACTATGTCATCTAAAGACAATCAGGAAAAAACAAAACAACAACTTCATAGATCAATATTTGTGAAAAGCAGAGGCAGCAGCTGCAGTGGACGCTTCATTGTTCCTAAGACTCAGTTTCTGTTCACTGCTCTGTGTTACTTCACTTCAACTTCCCTCTTCTCCGTGGCTGCTTACAGAGGAACAACAGGACAAACTAGACCGACCGGTGGTTTAGGCAAAGAGTCTGTTGTGGGCAGTCCCTATAACTGCTCACGACAGATGGGCAGTCCATATAAGTGAAAACAATGGGCCAATCCAATTGCTCCTGATCAAAGCTACATTTATCACACAAGGCCTGTTTGGTTTGTAAACAGTGGTTTGTGAGGCGTCCACATTAAGGAAGACTTTGGCTTTACAGACAACACTGATTATCACTCTCCGTGATACACAGATCTTTGATGGTTTATCGAGGGAGAGAAAGTATGATGGATTTTCTTTGTATTGAACTGCTCTGGGCTCTGCTGTTTGTCGGAGAACTGCGGGCATCCGTCCATAACGGTAAACTGAGCAGATATTTAAGTTCTTGTAAATTGAGCACTTTGTGTGTTCCTTTTAACCAGTGATAATGAAATGTGGTCATAACTGTATACATACTTCTAGGGTTAGTGTTTCAAAATAAATGGTGTTATCATCGTCATTATTATTATTATTATTATTGTTATTATTATTATTGCTGTTGTTGATGTTAACAATTTTATACATATATATACATATATATATATATATATATATATATATATATATATATATATATACATATATGTATATATATATATATATATATATATATATATATATACATATATATACATATATATATATATCATATTACAATCGAGGGTTCACGGTCATACTAGGTGTCGAAGGTTTTAAGATATGTATTAAATAAAATTAAAAGCAATTCTCTTTAATATAATGATCATAGCGTAGATATAAACCTTGCATGAACACCATCACGTATATACAACTATTAGCATGTATTTTTTTTAAAACATCATAAACCTCAATTCTATTGAATTTCCTGATTTGAGTTTGAGTTTGTCATACCCAGTGCGATATTATGCTCTCTGTTTAATGCTTCATGTTGTGTGTCCACGGCTGAAGTTTGTTTAAGTCAGCACTATATCTGAAATGAACACGATAAATAGCTGCGGGTGCTGGTATAAAATTGTCTTTATTATTCTTTAAATATTTATAACCCCAAAATAACAAAGTGGAGGCACAGAAAGTGTCCTTTTTATTAAAAAAAAATATGTGTTTAAGAGGGACCTGAAAGACGATGATGATTATTCAATCTGATATTCTCGGGGAGAGAGAGTTAGCTCAATGCTACAGCTTACAAGATCTGAGATACCACGATATATCTAGTCCAGAGGAGGCAGTAAAAGTCAAAACTAAAGTCTTAAACTCAATATTGAGATTAATACAAAAATAGAAAAGAAAGAATGTTTCAAGCACTGCAGAATTTCCGTTGTTATTGTTTTTGTTCCGTTTAAAGAGGAAAAAGAGAGAGACTGCGACGCCATCTTACATTACTTGTAAGACGTTGGTCATGTGACACATTTCAAGTGATTTAAGATGGTGCCGTTTAGCTCTTTCTTTATCAAGAGCAGGTTGAAGTTGTGTAATCTGTGAACTGTTGTATTTCTATATGATTTTCTTGCACTGTAGTTTGTGTGAACGTTGTTGTTGTAAAGCATGTGAATAAGGAGTTACAGTGATCTAATCTAGAGAAGATGAAAGCAGATTACTAGATTTGTTCATGCTTCCTTAATCAGAAGTGATTGTGAGGATTTTACATTATTGGTCCAGTTTTATAGATCGGTGGCTTAGATGTGTTTGTGAGTGCGCTACATACACAGCGGCCAATGACAACTCAGTCTTATCCATATTTGGCTGCAGGAAGTTTGTGCCATCCAGCATTTACTGTCTTTGTCGTGTAGCAAAGGCCCTTTTATCTTATTGGAACTACATTACCCAGCAGACCTTGCATATAGCCTACCGATGTAGTTATTTGCCGGGCTGACAGCAAAGCAGAGAGGAGCTAGGAACTAAAGCGAACAGCCCATCCGTCATTTGTTAAAGCATGAGTTTGACTGTGCTGTTTACAACACTTCTATTTGTTTTGTGTTGTAGTTACTCTGGTTTACTTATTAACTACTAATTAGTAAAAGTGTGAACAAGCGTTTTTTCATCAAAAGAAGAAAAAAATGTTAAATGGTCACTTTAGTTTTAAACTTAATTGTTTCTATAATTGTGATATAAAAGCTCCAGAAGTTAATAATCGTATTTGATCCCTTTAACCTCTGCTTTGTGTTACGTTCTCTCTTTCAGACCAGAAAAACATCACAGCTGGACAGAACGTCACTCTGACATGTCGAGCTCCAAACAAGAACATTGTTCTTGTAGAATGGAGCAGAGCTGACCTGGGAGATGAATATGTCCTTATGTATCGGCATGGGAACTTTCATCCAGACAAACAGCATCCATCTTTTAAGAACCGGGTGGATCTGCAGGACAGACAGATGAAGGATGGAGACGTGTCTTTGATTCTGAAGGATGTGACGATTAATGATGCTGGAACATACGAGTGTCGTGTCTGGTCGGAAGAAACACACTCATTGGAGCTCATAAACAGCACCAACATGACTGTTGATCCTCCAGGTGAGTGAGTAGAGTTGAGTGTGTGTGTGATCAGAGGTGAAGCTGCTTCCTGGTTGTTGATGTTTGTTTCTAAAGATGTTGTTGATGAGACTTTGTAGAAAGCAGCTGGTCTGAGTGATGTGATCAGAGTGCAGTAGATAATGTCTGACAGCAGTTTGAAGAGGAAATGGATTCTGTTCTGTTCTTCACTCATCACCTACCTGACAGCTGACACCTCACACCTGTTTCTCACCTGCAGGTCAGACAGGAGGACACACAGAGGATGGAGGGAAGGATGCTGGATCTGTTGGACTCGTCATTGGCCTTTCAATTGTTGCTGTGGTGTTTTCTGCTGCTGTTGTTCTTATTTTGATCTATAGAAAACATTTACAATGTAATCAGGACTCACATCCTCCTCCTGCTGAACCACAGATTGAAATGTCTGAGAGTTTTCTAAACTCTGAATCTCCTGCTGCTGAATACAATGACAGAACTGAGCTGAAAGCAAACAACTGTCACGATTAATCCACAAGGATCCCTGATGTCACTCTGACACTTGAGAAAACTTCATCCTCCTCCTCAGGAAACAGCTGGACTGCTTCCAGAGAGAAACATCAGAGTGCAGTAGATAATGTCTGACAGCAGTTTGAAGAGGAAATGGATTCTGTTCTGTTCTTCACTCATCACCTACCTGACAGCTGACACCTCACACCTGTTTCTCACCTGCAGGTCAGACAGGAGGACTCACAGAGGCTGGAAGCTGGTCTCTCAATTTTTGGTGTGACTCTTTTGTTTTTTAACCTGAAACTATTTTTCACCTCCTCCTTGTACTGAACAAAAGCTGGTCTTAAACTACATTTATATTATAAGCTAATGAAATGTTTCATAAGTAAAATCTGACAGTTGAGCTTTCAGATTACTGCAGTACTATTTAATCTACCTCATGCTTTATAACCTATTTATTTGCCTCATTACAAAATGTCCAACTAATGTTCCTTCTGCTATCAGTTAGTGAAGCTTTAGTAGAAAATAGAATCAGTCTATTTCAGCTTTAGCGCTGCATACATGAAAATCTATTTACTGTCATTTCATTGTTTTTATGCTTGTTGTCCTGCTGAGTGTCAAAGAACAAACTTCACACTAATAGAAAACAGATCAAATAGTCTGACAGGTGCCTCTTCATCACAGAGGCAACAGTGTGATCAGTAAAATCAGACGTTCATTGTTATTAAATGTTCTCATTAGTTTATTTCTGTTTCTTTATTGTATTGATAAATTATTACACATAATTCTCAGTAATTATACCAAAACCTAAGAGCAGAATACAAACAGACCATGACACATCTTTCAGGAATCCTCAGCTGCCAGAAGCAGATCTGAAAAGATCATAATGTTTAATATTCTGTAATTGATCAGAAATGCTCAAATAATGAGGAAATAAATGATGTCAAAGTTAATTCTCAGTGTGTCATGTGTGTTATTAACAATGTTCAGGTGTTAAAACTTTGTAAGCTCTGCTTTTCAAATCGTTCATGTTCTTTAAAAAAAGTAAAGATCTTTTGATTTAAAGTGACTGAATTTTTATTTCAGCTCAGCCCCAACAAAATGTCTGTTTTCATGTTTTTCTGGTCTTTTATAAGAATAAGAATAAGAACAACTTTATTTATCCCGAGGGAAATTCTTTTGTCATGTACATGCTCAAAGCAGCAGGAGAGACAGAGGAACAGATGAAATAGATATAAGATATACAATATATACAATAAGAATAGTGTACAGTAATATACAGTAGGATAGAGTTATCCGATACTATGTCTTGCACTAACAAAGTAATATACATAACTATATCCTGGTGAATAAATAACTGAACTATCAGTGCAGGCGGTTCTAGAAAGTGACAAAGTATTGTGCAATAGAATAAAGGGAGTAGCAGCGTATGATGGGGGGATGAAAACAAATATTCAATAAGTACTGTTGGGTAATATTGCACGGTCTGGGAGGGAACAGTATAACATTGGTAATCATCTCAGGAGAATCACCTACAGAGTGAGGAAGAGTTAAACAGTCTTATTGCCACCGGCACAAAGGATTTCCTGTGGCGGTCAGTTCTGCATTTCAGGGCAATGAGTCTTTTGCTGCGTTTGCTCCGATGGTCCATCATGGGGGCGTGCATGGGGTGGGAGGGGTTGTCCATGATAGAAAGAAGCTTTTTTAGCATTCTCCTCTCGGACACCTCCTCCAGGTTCTCAAGTCTGACACCCAGGACAGAACCAGCCTTTCTAATCAGTTTGTTCAGCCTGTTGGCATCAGCTGTCTTCACCCCACTTCCCCAGCACACAGCTGCAAAGAACACGACGCTCTCCAACACCGAGTGATAGAACATGGTCAGGGTCATGTCATCATTATAAGGGAAGTGATATCACAGTAATTTCTCACATGCTAAGTGTATAGGTTTCTACAGAGAAAGAGGATCGTACTCAGTGTGCACACTACACAGAAATGACAGCTGGGCCCACACAGTTTAATTTCTACCTGGAACAGCATCAGTGATCACACTAGTCAAACTTGCTCAACAATGGCAAGGACAAAAATTTTGTTAATATGATGGATATAACTTTTTCAGACTGTCATATTATAACTATCTGGTGAGAATAAATTATCTATTAATAATATGTTTCAGATCTCATGCAGGTTAGACATGTAGCCTACATGAAGCCATAACTTTGCATCACAGGATGATTCTGTCCATTCAAAGCTGCTAATAAACCTGAATATTACCTTTAACCATGATACAAAGAAATTATACATTTAAAATGTAACCTGCACAACTGCTAACAAGCCTGTGACTGTTAGGAGTCACATGCAAACAACATGGAGGAGTTTTTGTGGTTTGTGTTCAGGTTCATCAGACCCACTGTTCAGTTTGAGGAAGCAGTTTTAAGATACAAAAGACATACATGAAAGTGTAATCGTTTTTTTCTTCTGTTTTAAAACAAACTCATTATTCAAGTCTTTAAGAATCCAAAGAACATTTAACTGTCTGAAGGAAAACTGTTGATATTAAAATGTGGTCAGATCAGTTTTAACAATGGTTTGTGTTATCAGTTTGAACCTGTTCTTTTCTTTTCCTGTAATTTGTTTTACAAGCAGCAACTCATGAACTCAGTAACTTGATAAGATGGTTTAAAAAACTAAATGTGGGATCAGGGCTGTGAGTCAACCAGTCTTATTTGCATGTTCTTTGACAGTATATGTACCGTTTCCTCGTCAGGCTGACTAGATATAGTTTCGAAGTTCATTGACAGCATCAGGGTGAGTAAATCTGTGTCATCAAGTTTAGGTGTGACCTACATGAGTGTGTGCTCCAGTTAGTAGAGCTCATAGATAACTAGGTAAACAACAACAATGACATCATCTTCTCAAAATGTCCGTTTGTCTTGTTTATAAGAAAAGTCCCCTAATGTTTAAATCTGACCTCTGGCTTCCAGCTTTTTTGTTTGCTATGAGCTCACTTGTTTACTTATTTTTTCTTTTGTGACTGAAAAAAAAGTGAATCAGTTCTGACAGACAAACTGCTACAGAGTAGGTGGAGCCCAACGCTCCCCCATTTCTTGTAAAACTAAAACTTACTTTCTCCATTTTCGTCCTTTGTTTATCAACTTATGTGTGACTTTCTTTCTTTTTTCTTTGTAAATAATTGTATTTAAGGTAGGAACATTAAATTAGGCTGTTGTTGGTCCTGTTTGTGACGGCTCTGCTGCAGTGATTTATATTGGATGATGAACTGTGACATGGAAATCATGGTAAGCAGTAAATGCTTGAGCTCATAAGATCAGTATGGATGGAGTTATTGGACTTTCCCCATACAACAACTTTCATTCACAACAGTAGCATCACGTCAGCCTCACTGACTTCAAACCCAGGCTCAGCCTCTACATTACAGCTTTACTTTATTTTTCTCTCTTAGAGCCTTTTTCAGAATGACTTATAATAACTCCTGTATCCCAAATATGAATTAATAATACTATAAATTCAGTGATTCAGCAAGAGATGACTCAACATTCAAACATATTAAATTAATAAACCTTCATGACACTGCTGCATCACACCTGCTTATGAAGCATATGAAGACTGGATTTCCGTTTCTTATCCATTAACTAAACAAAACATTTCCTTTGTAGAGACAATAGAGAAGTGAATGAACTGAACAAGGGAAGTAATTATATTGCACATGTTCTAGTTCTTCTAACATGAACTAAGCAACAGTGTAGAAGGGAAACTCCCTGCAGGATGTGAATGAAAGCAGTCGCTGCATTACAGCACGTGTGGGTAATGCTGTTGCTGTTGTTTGCAATAATGTGGTGTTAGCATTTGTATTCTATTTTTATCTTATTGTATATTTTATTCTATTTTATTCTACTGTATATAGTATTTTATTTTATTCTATTCTGTACAGTTGTGTGCTGTATTTATTCTTATTTTATTTTATTCTAATTTTTGCTTCATAACTTTTGCACTGTCCACTTCCTGCTGTGACAAAACAAATTTCCCACGTGTGGGACTAATAAAGGTTATCTTATCTTATCTTATCTTATCTTATCTTATCTTATCTTAATATCAAGTGAATGTGTCATCTACATGATGAACACTACATAATTGTAAAGCACGTCAGGGTAAAAGTAATGATGAGGCCAGATAAGCACTATGACTGAAGCTCAAGAGTACATGCAACGCAGAAAGAGGGAAACCCAGAGGGAGGCCATGTTGATTAATGATATTCATGGATACAAAACTGACCTTATATTAGTTTGAAACCAATAAATATATTATTCCTGCTCTGAGGCCTTCTGGTATTTGCTTCCGGAAGTGTGCACCTCCTTGAAAACATAAACCCAGGGAGACAGAGAGGCCGACGGAGAGACAAAAACACGCACAGACACAAAACGAGCAGGCTGCCCAGCGAGGACTGTCAACCCATGACAGTACTAGCAAACATTATGTAGTCATTTTTATTATGAAACATCATGAAGTCTCAAGGGTTTGTAAGAAATGGTTGAACGGCATTCCAGACATGATGAGACAGGATTACACGATGTGTGTGTGTGTGTGTGTGTGTGTGTGTGTGTGTGTGTGTGTGTGTGGCAGTGCTGATGAACACTGAGAGACACTCCTCCTCTGATTCACCACTCTGCTTTTATTAAATATGATTGAAGAGCGTTTTTCACATAAATAGTAAAAGTCCATAAATAAACATCTCTCCTCTTCAAAAGAGAGCTACAGATAACTGACAATCACCAATCCCCTCAATCTGAAACAGCCTCAGTTAAACTTCTTTGGTTTATTTGCTCTGACTGTGCAGAGCCATCACACAAAAGAGAGAGTACACAGATGAGATGAGAGATAACAGCAGAGGAGAAACGTTGTTTGCACATTTGAAATTCAAATTCAGCACAGGGCCTGTTTTAATCAGAGATCTGTGGTGCTGATCCACTGCTTGCTGAGTCCACTCTCCTCTTACGCTTTGTCTGTAAGTAGTTTAGATCATAATATTTAAGTGAGTTATCTAGGTTTTTTTAATAGCAACAGCAGATCTCCCTTCTATTGCTTACCTCCCGCTCCTGCTGAATGGCAGGAACAAACAGTTTTAAGTTTGAATTAAAAAAAAAAAAAATGCAATTAAATGCTGAATGCTGAGAGACACTCCCCTGATTCACCACTCTGGTATTATTAATGACATTAGCATTACAAGAGCTCCCCATAGTGGTGAAACACTAGCATTTCAACAGCTGTTACAAGTCCCCTTACAGTTTTCTTGACCATGGATGATCATACTGGAGGCCAAACCTGCACAAGCATAGCAGTGTAGAATGTAACACATCATTTCATTTCACCTGGTTTCTAAGGTGGATTTACTTGTGCAAGTTTAGATTTTTTGTTTGGTATTGTTGAGTGCCAGTATGGATTTACTAAGTTTAATTTTGTTTATTTAACTATTAGTTTCTGTGTGTGAATGACAGAAAGACCACATACTGTTGAGGGAAAACAAAGGCATAGGAATCTCTTTTCCTCTGGCTGAGTAATATCACATGAACAAATGCAGCAGATGGCCCCATGAATGGAAATCTGCCCTCACAACACACGTGTGTGTTACATTACAACTTCTTATTATTCCTTCAGATACACACATACATTGTGTACATTGTGTGGTTCAGATGGATTACATTATTAAATCATCATTAAATATTCATTATAAGTAATTAAATTATCTTCATTGATTACAATCACAAATATTTTCCCAACTGAAAGCATCCCCCCCCCCACGAACTTCGTTCTTATAAAACAAAACGTAATGTTTTACTTTCTTTTTCTCACATTATTCTTTATTTAAAAATTCATTATAACTTATAATAATCAATGAAATCTCCCGAATCCCAAACACCTTAACTTATACTTGTTTGCTGTGATCTCATCTTGGCACAGAATCCTGAATCAGAGAGTAAATTAAACAGGAAACACAGAGGAAAGTGTACACAAGTAACAAGAGAGCAGAAACTTTGCATCCACATTTGAAAGTCAAGCGAGGTGGAAGAACAGGCCCTTTACTCAGATCTGAGGTACTGATTTCACAAGTAATTTAGTTATAGTGTTTAAATGTAAATTAACCCTTGTCCACTCCTCAAATTTACACCCACATTTACATTGAGGGGACAGAGGTAGAGAGAGTCACATCCTTCAGGTTGGCCTCAGCTGGTCACATCACATAGATGTGATCACAAAACAACAAGACAGCAGCTCTTCTTTCTGCAGCAGCTGAGGTGGTTTGGTATACCAACTTCTATTGATTTTATTCTGTGTGTCTGTATCACAACCTGGTATGCAAAGACCACAAAGCTCCATAGAGGGCGGTCAGATCACAATGTTTCACCTGTATGAACTGTCAGTCATTCGGAACAGCAGTGGAGGCATGGCGGGGGTTTGGCTGTGATAATGAAGTGACCGTGAGGACAACGGACGTGTACTGCCACCTAGTGTCTGAAGTTTGTCACCAAAGCTGTGACAAAAGGTGTACATTCGATTTTATTCGCTCTAATAATTAATATTGTGGGATTTATGTGAGCTCAGAGGGTGTTCTGTATGCTCATTGAAGTTGATTGAATCAGCCTCACCAATCAAAGTTAGAGGGCGTGGATTTTTTCTCTCCTTTTTTCCACAAGTGGACCTTTTGCTATACTGGTCCACTTAATTGTCATAGTTTATTCATGCTTTATTATTTATTTTTATTTCAAGTTATTACAATCAGAACGGACAGGAGTCGGGGACAGGAAAGAGAAATAAGAAGAAAAGAGAAGTTGGGAGTAAATTAAACAGAAGGAGAGAGAAAGAACAACAGAGGGATGAGAAGAGGGATAGTGAGAAAATCACTAAAAATCTGCTTTGCCAACCGGCCTACCGGCAGCATGCGTTTATGTTTTTCATTGCAAAAGAACTGTCTGAATGGTTAACTGAAGTTAACTTGGATAAATTATAGTTAAGGAGTATCACAGATAACGCCCACGGAGCTGTGTGACTGTTCACCACTGCACTGAAATCAGTAGGCTATTACTGAAATACACGTGCTATATCATACACTATGATATAAATAGGGAGGTCCTACTAACATGTTTAGTTTTAAAGGACACCTCCCTGCCTTTAGTCTCATTCATGAGCAGTATTAGTTTTCTTCTAACATCCAGAAGTCTGCATGATGTGTTTCATAGTTTGTAACAAACCTTTGACAGTTAAACATAACATGACCGAAAAAGAAAAAAAAAAGAGAGAGAGAGAAAAAAAATCACACAAATTATATGTTAAGCTCATTTATTTTTAGTTAAGTAAAATCTAAAAATTCTAGCAGATAGCTGGTGCTTAGAATACAGTTGAATAACTATTAAAAAACAGATGATATAATATTTCTGTCCAGGTTGCAGTCTTCATGATGAACATGCTGTTGCAAACTCTGCTCCTCTCGGTGGAAATGCGCCTTCTCTTTCCTCTTTGTATAAAAACATTTTAAAAGTCAGTTTAATCTCAAAATTCACTGTTAAATCCGAAACACACCAGATAAAGAAAAGCGAATGGTTCAGTCTAACACATGTGCCAGTGAACCATTAAACGTCTGTAAAACTATGCAGTTATGAAACGTAACTTTAGCCTCAGCCAGACCGATTTGCTCAATTGTAAATAAAACAACGAAGTAAACGTGACCCGACAGACAAAACCTGAGTGAATTAAGTCCAGCGTTTAACCACTGAGAGCTAAAACTCAGGTGAGGTTTCAAAGCTGTGTGCCGGTGATTGGACATCAGCCGCTGCGTTATATCGCGCAACAACTGCCCAGTTAAACTGTGACTATCACCAGCTAACGTGGGCGTGTTTCTTGAATTAGCAGCAGGTGTTAAACAGCTGTCAGGTGAGGAGGAGGATGCATGCAGGTAAACTGAGGGTCTGTTGAGCTGATCGCTGAGAAAAATGTCAGCTCGTTCTTTATGTGACAGAAGCACAGAGACACAAGACCAGTTGGAAAGAGACGATCATTTGGTGAAAATGAGAATCTGCGAATGCAAAATGTGGAACACGGAGAGTGGAATATGTAAACCGGTTGACGTAACCCCCTCGGTGCACTCTGCATGCTGACTGTTAGCAGAGCAGTGAAATCTCTGAAAACATCTGAGCACTTTTGCAAACATGTTCTATGTTGACAACCTGACCAGACATGTAAAGATTACGGCACGACATTCGCGGCTAAAACTGTTAAAAGTGTAGTTGGTGACAGAAAAACGGGGTATTTTAAAACTACACCACCACCATTGCTGCCTGTGATTTGAAACGCATTCTGGGATACCTGGCTGCCTCAAGTCTACAGAAGCAATCGATTATCTAGGATCGACCTGTTTTGGCTTACTTTGCACGGCAACCAATCAAATGTTAGAGAAGCTGCATGGGCAGCGTTAACCCCGCCCCCTGAGTTTGATGGGTGAGGCTGACAGATAAAATTAATTCAAGATGAGAGCCAGGCGCCAGGACTGCCAAAATGAAATAAATAAATATATCATTAAATAATTAATTAAATGTGTCAATAATTAATTAATTACATGTGTCATAACTATTTATTTAATTAATTAATTCCAATTTTAATTAATTATTGCCACATTTAATTAATTATTTAATGGTGTATTTAATTAATTCATTATGGCAGTCCTGGCGTTCCATACTTATGTAGAGGAGAGCAGTGTGTCAGGAGGAGGCCTGGAAGTAGGACTCTTTGAAGAACTCATCCCTTTTATTTATATCCTGTTTCACTGCAGAAGTCACTTGGATGAGTGTTTTTCCCACTGAAACGTCCAGATGAACAGAATCAACTTTTTGAAATTTATCCATTTCTATAAAATGATCTTTTTCTTTTTCTCTGCTGTTTACATTCTAACAACATAGATCAAATTCCACATTTTTATAACAGATTTATATTCACTATGAAAAGTGTAGCGGACAGCCTCAAAATTGCCTTTTATTGCCAAGATTTTAGAAAAGGTTGTGGCCAAGCAACTCACGGATTTTCTACATGAACCCAACGTTCTTGATAAATTTCAGTCTGGCTTTTGTAAGGCTCACTCTACCGAAACTGCACTTCTTAGAGTGTCTAATGATATTTTGATGCATTATGATGCTGGAGAGTGCACTGTTTTGATGTTGCTGGATCTGACCTCTGCTTTTGACACTGTTAATCATCTTATTTTGTTAGATAGATTAAACCACTGGGTGGGTGTATCAGGTACCGCATTGAAATGGTTTAAATCCTATTTGTCAAATCGATCTTTCTCTGTGGCTACCTCTAAGTTCAGATCCTCCGTCAGCTCTCTTGCCTATGGGGTGCCTCAGGGCTCTGTCTTGGGACCATTATTGTTTTTGTTGTATTTACTCCCTCCTCTGCAACTTATTTGCTCTTTCTCTGATATTTCATATCATTGTTATGCAGATGATATTCAGCTATATATCTCTTTTAGGCCACCTGATGTTTCTAAGCTCCAAATCTTGCAGTCCTGCTTGGATTCCGTTAGAGATTGGATGGCTGTTAATTACCTTCAACTAAATGGTGATGAAATTGAAGTCATTGTCTTTGCTCCTAAGAAATTTGTTCCCCTCGTGGTTAAAAATCTAGGCACTCTTGCTTCTTATATTAAATCCTCCATTAGGAACCTTGGTGTTACATTTGATACAGCTCTGATGCTGGACACACACGTTAAATCTTTGGTTCGCTCTTCTTTTTACCATTTAAGAAATATCGCTAAGCTGAGTCCCATTGTGTCACGTTCCGAATTGGAAATGATTATTCATGCTTTTGTGTCATCTCGCTTAGACTATGGTAATTCCTTGTTTACTTGCTTAAGTAATGCTTCCCTGGAACGGCTGCAGGATGTTCAGAATGCTGCTGCTAGGCTTCTGACAAAGCATCACAAACACTCCCATGCCACTCCCCTCCTGATTCAACTGCATTGGCTACCTGTCAAGTTCAGGGTCCAATTTAAGATCATAATCATGACGTATAGGGCCCTGCACCGTGTAGCTCCAACTTACTTAAGTGATCTTCTTCTTTCTTATCACCCCAGCAGGTCCCTGAGGTCCTGTGACCAGGGGTTGCTGGTTGTCCCGCATACAAGGTTAAAAACAAAAGGTGACAGAGCGTTTGTATCTGTGGACTCAGTCATGTCTTTTAAAAAGCAGTTAAAAACCAGTCTGTTTAAACTTGCTTTTGGTTGATTTTGTTTTGTTTTGGATTTTAATGTCTGTTTTCTGCCTCTGTACTTTGTGATTTTTATCTTGAAAGGTGCTATATAAATAAAATTTTACTTTACTTACTTTTACTTACTTACTTAAACAGGCTAATATGTTTCCTGCTTCTGTTTGATTGGCTCTTGTTGCACAGGGGCGGGAAAACTGAGGACTCTTTCTAATTTGTGCCTCCTGATCTCCTCCGTCTTTCTGCCTGTTATCTGAAAATCAATCTCAGAGCTTCATGCTGAAGGATTTCTCATTTATAAAATAGTTGTGGAGCACTGTTTGTATTCTAGTTGTATTTTAATGTTATTTAATTACCACAGTTTACTACTACACAGACTCCTCTCTCCTTGTGTCCTTTCTGAACTCCTCAGTGGGCCTTAGACACACTGGAGGGGTTTGTGCAGAATGATCCTCTGATAACAAACATCACAGTGTGATAAATGTCAGCATCCAGCGTGTGCTATACGTGCTCTGTTTTAAAGAGGGACTTAAGTGAGAAGAAGCCTTTTACTGAGTTTATGTAAACACACATCAGATTGTTCTCACTGATCGCTCTGATGATGAATAACATGATGAGCTGAAGCAAAGCTCAGAGTGTTTGCTGTGTGTTTGGTGCTGATTCAGCAGGATTGCTGTGAGAAGACGCAAAAATAAATCACTGTTAAACAGTCAACAGTCCAGTTTTTTATTTCTTTGATTCTCTACTTCAGTGGCTCAGTGCATCAGATTCACGGGGAGATTAAAATCAAACAAATAACAGAATTAAACCAGGGAACAAATGAGGGAAAAGTTCTGCACCAGACTGAACCCCATAACAGTCGGGCAGTGGTTGATGTATCATTAACAGAAAATGTAAACAGGTGAACACAGACAGTACATGAGTGAAGCTGCTCTGTAAGTGATCAAATCAACACATGCTGCACAACATTCCTCCTTCCTTGCACACTTTCCTCCAGGAAACTGAGCAGAAAAAAGACACCTGGACTGTTTCAGCAGCTCCTGGAGGAGAGGTGAGAAACAAACAAATGAAATCTAAACCAGCTTTTTTACTCTGATACCGTCAGGATTTAATGGCTGACTTGACACATGCACAAACAGCAACAGTGTTTTTTTTATACAGATCACAGCATTCACAAAAAGACAAAGTTTCACAAATAGGAAATGTAAAACACAGGTTTCTGTAACACTTCTGTTTCCATTTTCCACTGAAGGAAGTTCAAGTACCTGCTGAAGGAAATAAATAAACAAATTTAAAAAATACCATAAAGTCAGTGGTACTGAGATGGTCTATTTTGTAGAACAGGTCATTTTCCAGTCATTGCTGCATTAACTTCAGTTTTCATAAAACAAAATTTGCCATTTTTAGCTGTGCAAAAGTCCCTTTAAAAGTCTAAAATCCCTGTTTGTGTAAATTTAGGAAACTTTACACAGTAACAAGAGTTTTAAAGAGGGAGTTATAAAAATGTTCATGACAGTCAACATGACTGTAACTAAAGTGTTTCACTCTGAGATATTTTTCATTTATCATTGCCAAGGATGCATCACCATGACAACTAAGAAACAGAGATTAAAGAGTGTAAACAATTTTATCCCAAACCCTCATCTTTATCTAACTTAATAGATTTAATGCTTAAAGTGATACATTTTTAATTCATAAGTATAGAAACCTGTGAGCTGTTAAATGATTCCCTCCATCACCAACCCCACAGATGTCCAAATGTAAAAAATTTCACTCATTAAAAGCTTGAAATGTAAAGTGTGTGTCCTGGGACATGAATTTGTAGATATGAACCTGAGGTATGTTCATGTGTACGAGTTCATATCCACAAACACATCAGTCAGTGCTGCACCATTAGTACCTGTTTCCCTGCTTCAAACAGTTTGAAACCCTCCCAATGTCTTTAGACTTTAACAGGATCTCTGAGAAGCAGAAATCACATATTCAGCACCGTTCCCTTTTCTTCTTTTAGAGATCAAATCATTGGGTACAAGAATAAACACACCAAAACTGACAGACTCACTACCAGTCCCACAAACCCTCCATGTCCTCCTGGAGGACCTGCAGGTGAGAAGAAGGTGTGAGCTGGTGATGAGTAAAGAACAGAGGAAAATCCAGGATTTCAGTCAGTTTTTTTTTTTCAGTCACAGAAATAAATCCCCTTTAGAAAAACCCTGAAAACCAAATTTTGGGCTCTTTTCATGATAAACACGTCCTCAGATCAGTTTTTTTTTACTGTGCTCAGTGACAATGATGGGAAATTGGAGAAAAACCAGGAGACTGAGAGCTCATTTTGAAAAGCTCTGAGACATTTCAAACATGGTGCATTTCAACAGGAGGCTGGTATGAATCCTGTTTCTGCTTCTTATGTTTTCTGTAGATCAAAAAACCAGCAACAGTGGCAACAATGAGGACAGTAGCAACTGACAGACCAACTATTAGTCCAACAGATCCACTCTTCTCTCCTCCATCCTTCTTTCCTCCATCCTCCTTCCCTCCATCCTCTGTGTGTCCTCCTGTCTGACCTGCAGGTGAGAAACAGGTGTGAGGTGTCAGCTGTCAGGTAGGTGATGAGTGAAGAACAGAACAGAATCCATTTCCTCTTCAAACTGCTGTCAGACATTATCTACTGCACTCTGATCACATCACTCAGACCAGCTGCTTTCTACAAAGTCTCATCAACAACATCTTTAGAAACAAACATCAACAACCAGGAAGCAGCTTCACCTCTGATCACACACACACTCAACTCTACTCACTCACCTGGAGGATCAACAACCAGGTTGGTGCTGTTAATCAGAATCATAGGTCCTCCCTCTTCCTGGACAACACGACACTCGTATGTTCCAGTGTCATTAATCGTCACGTCCTTCAGAATCAAAGACACGTCTCCATCCTTCATCTGTCTGTCCTGCAGATCCACCCGGTTCTTAAAAGATGGATGCTGCTCATCTGGAACAAATTTACCGCCCCGGTGCACAAAAACATATTCATCTCCCAGGTCAGCTCTGCTCCACTGTACAATTATGAAGTTGTTGTTTGGAGCTCGACATGTCAGAGTGACGTCCTGTCCAGACTCAGCTGTGATGTTTTTCTGGTCTGAAAGAGGAAAAAACACAGAGCAGAGAGGTTAAAGGGATCCAAGTATAACTGTTCATTTCTAAAGTAGCCAATCAGAAGACACTGGAGTTATGCACACTGGTCAAACTATCACACAAGTATTAAATGTTATTTAATATCATAGTTTTACATCTAGTTCCTATTTTTAATATGTCCGTTAATAAACTGAACAACAGAGGCTAGTCTAGGTTGACAGTGTTTTCCAATCATGGCAGATGGTAAATTACTGATGTTTACATAAAACAGTTGAATTAAAAAATAACAAATACTTTTTTCAATATAACTTCATACAACTTCTTAAAGGCACAGAAACAAATGAATTTAATACACTCCATTTACACAACAATGCTGACATCAGCAAGTTTTAGTATAACTCATGAAGTTCTCAGACGCCGCCACCTTTGGGGGTCGGGTGTCGGAGTGAAACGAACTGGAGTACAGGGGGGTCATCAATGACTTCGTCAGCTGGTGTGAACAGAACCATGTTTGCATCAATGCCAGCAAGAGAAGGCGCTGGTGATTGACTTCAGCAAGAAGCCACCCGCTATTACACCAGTGAACATCCAGGGTTTGGACACTGAAACGGTGGAGGAGTACAAATACCTGGGTGTTCACCTCAATAACAAACTGGACTGGTCCATGAAAACAAATGCACTTTAAAAAAGGGTCTAAGTCGTCTCCACCTGCTACGGTGGCTGAGATCCTTCAGAGTGAACAGGACAGTCCTAAGGACGTTTTACGACACTGTGGTGGCGTCTGCTATTTTCTATGCTGTGGTCTGTTGGAGTGGTGGAATGGCAGAGAGGGACAGGGAGAAACTCAACAAACTGGTCAGGAGGGCCAGCTCTGTGCTGGACTGTCCACTGAAGACCATCGAGCAGGTTGGGGAGGAGAGGATGTTGTCTAAGCTAACATCCATCATGGACAACACCTCCCACCCTCTGCATGAGACTGTACGAGAGCACTGAGCAGCTCGATCAGCAGTGGACTTTTACACCCACAGTGTAGGAAGGAACGCTACCACAGGTCATTCTTACCAGCAGCTGTCAGACTCTATGATGCAGCTTAACATGGTTATCTTACTCATCACCTGTTTAATTAACGGATCACATGTTTTTAATTGCTTGTTAACAGCTTGTTTGTACACTGTATATTTCACCAGGAGCATTCATACACCACCCACTCTTGTGTATATATTTACCTACATTTTTATCTGTGTATGTGAATTTCAGTTGCTTATGTATATGGGACTGCTCTACAAATATAAATGTCTCATTTGTGGGACAATAAAGGTTTATTCTGTTCTATGTCCAGCAGGGGGCGTTGTGTTGCTCTCTTGTTTTCTATATATTTTTACTGCATATAATGACTGACTCACTGACTCACTTTTCCTATCCTGTGCTAAACTGCGCAATAAAGGAATAATTGAAGCTCCTTAAGATTAGGAGAACAGAACAGCCACAGACATAGTTTCTGTTCTCTCCACAGGAAGCATCATAACTGTTTGATTCGTAATCATTTTTATTCTCTGATCAGCAAATGAATGAATGAATAAACATCAGTAACCTCCTGGCGGGTTATGTAGGTAAAGTATGTCAAGTGAAAACTATTAAAAGCAGCAGAAAACACCTGAAAAAACATGTCACCATGTAAGAACTCGCTCAGCATAATCGAAAGCATTATTAACACATCTCACCTGCAGAAGTAAACTCCAGGAGGAAGGCAGAGGACAGAATCCACAGGTGTGACGCAGTTATCAAAACAGCCATTCCAGGGCACAGATTTGCCGATCGCACCATTGTTTTATCTGTTTTCTATAAATGATGTTCAAAATTAGGTTTGAATCGGCGAATCTATTGATAAATTCAGATTTTTATATAAACTTGTATCTAGAGCTAATGTTTGAATGAATGAAGGAAGGAAAGTGCGTGTTCCTCTTTTATCACACATCTGTCGGAAATTTGGGGATGCTTGATGCTTCTAGAAGGCGTGTACAATCATGAAGGAAAGGAGGTGGGTGCTCTTTGGAATGTGGGAAGTAAGAGGAGAGGAGAGGAGAGGAGAGGAGAGGAGAGGAGAGGAGACTTCTTAGTCAGCTATGCTCTTCATGAGTTTGGAGTGTAAATAAACTGGCAGTCCTAACCCTGTGTTATCTGATGGTGATAATTATTCTCTTCAAAATAACCCAACATGTGACAGTTTTTTATTTTAAAATATAGAAATAAAAGAAAAAAAACAGCCTAAAACAACCAATGATATCATTATCATTTGCTGCACACAGGGAAAGTTTTTCCTGTGAGTCACACCGCTGAACGACTGTTCACTGAGTGATTATATTACATTACGTCCGCTAAAAAAGAAGTTAATGTCATAAAAGTCTTAGGAGAACAGCCTGAGCTTTAAGAGTCAAACAGCTTTAATCTTTGTTCTAAGTTCTAGTTAAAGAAGGTTTATCAGACGTTAGCACAGAGCTGACAGGAAGCCTTTCACTGAGTTTAAGTAAACACACATCAGATTGTTCTCACTGATTGCTCTGATGATGACATGATAACCTGAAGCAAAGCTCAGAGGGTTTGCTGTGTGGTCTTTGGTGCTGATTCAGCAGGATTCCTATAAGAAGAGGCAAAAATAAATCACTGTTAATCCATTAAATCCAGTTTTTTATTCCTTTGGTTGTTTAAAGCAGTGGGTTAGTGCATCATATTCACAGGGAGATTAAAGTCAAACAAAGAATTAAACCTGGAACAAATAAGGTTCTAGGGTCAAATGGTGGGGAGTCCCAGATTTAAACCTAGTGGGAGTATAAGGATAAAGGTCACTCTTTCAAGGATGCCAATGTTCACATTTTGGACAGAGAGGACCAGAGATGGGCAGCAACGCGTTACTTGTAACGCGTTACTGTAATCTGATTACTTTTTTCAAGTAACGAGTAATGTAAGGGATTACTATTGCAAAAACGGTAATTAGATTACTGTTACTTTCACGTAGGAACGCTGCGTTACTGCGTTACTAAAACCGTGATTTTTGCGAGAATGTCTCATGACAGTGACGTGGCGAGTGCGACGTTCGTGACAACAGCTGTCTGCAGATCATAATATATCGAGTGCGGACAGAGTGTAGCATGCAGCGTTTTAAAGCGTGGAAGTACTGACCTTATTTTGAGTTTGATTCCATAAAAGTGACAAAAACATTAGTGTCCGTTGTGCGTGGAAGAAAACTTCTTTTACAGCGAAAAAACCCTAAACTTCCAAGCAAGCACCGAGTGCGCTATGACATAATGTGAAATTCACAGAGAAACTCATGATTCTTCCACTGACCGCTGCAGCACACCTGCACCAGGGTAAACCTCCGCCTACCCCACTCCTGCTTTACAGGTGAAAATAGAGCAACAGGACCGCTAGTCTTTGATTTTATTTATTTTCTGCTGTGTTTTACTTGCATCTATTTGAAAGAGTGAGTGTAAACACAAAAAATATTTTATTTTATGTGCTGGAATGTGCAGAAAATAGGTTTAAATGTTAAACAAATTTCTTCCAGTCAGAGAATGTTGCATATAATTTAATTTTTGCTTGATGCATAAAGTTAAAAGATTAAAACTAATAAAACAAGTTTTAAAAAGAGACTTTTCCATTTGATTACATTTTGTATGATGGATTATGCAGAAAAAGTAGAATTGGGCTGAAAGATCTATCGCTTTATCACCTATTCAGGTTGTAAATTGTGTTTTTAAAAAGTAACTAAGTAACTAAGTAATTAATTACTTTTGAAAATAAGTAATCAGTAAAGTAACGGGATTACTTTTTGGGGGAAGTAATCAGTAATTAGTAACTGATTACTTTTTTCAAGTAACTTGACCAACACTGGAGAGGACAGATGGTTTGAAAGAGGAGTGAAAGAAGCCATTTATGTCCACTGTGAGCGACCATCTTTGAACAGAGGCGGTGGTTTACGACACCAACTGTCTGCCATCTATAATCCAGTTTTGAGTTCCCTCCCCAGACGCCTTAACGCCCACTCACATCCTGCTCACCCGAAACCCTGGCTGATTGTGACCCACACCCGTTTTCACACCTTGGCTCATGTGATTAGGTAGAGGATCATCAGGGGGTCCTTTTGTCTCTCTTTGGGGGGAAACTCCCACTGGGTTTAAATCTGGGACTCTCCACCATTTGACCTTAGAACTGAAGAAGCTTCTTGGATGAGACGTGAAACGTCTTCAAGCAACTTAAAGAAGTCCAGACGCTTTTCTTTCCAAGCTCCTTAGACTACAATGACCTGGATGACTGAGAGCCAAACAACTTTTTTTTTGATTCTGCGTTAAAGACGTTTTACTGCCAGATGTTATCAAATATTTTAGTTTTCTTAGTTATTTGTAAGTCAGCATATAACTAAGAAAAAGCCTGATTTGTAAGCCTGTCTTTGAACAAAGTTGAAGGTGGCACACATATGTTTTGGGTCATTGAATGTTTTGATAATGAATAATGTGGCCACCACCTAAATTAAACCACCACTGTTGGCTGTTTGGCAGCTGTTCATCAGGTTTTTCATGCAGCAACTGAGAGGTGGAGGTTTAATTCCTGTTAAACAGTCGAGAGCCCAGTCTGATATTCCTGTGGTTCTTCACAGCAGTGGATTATTGCAACATATTTACAGCACAGACTGAAGACTTATTATAAGAATGAATAAAGAGAACAAAAGAAAAGCAACTAGGTGCCCAACTTGAAAATAATAACTAAATCTACAAGTTTTTATCATGATGAGAGTCTGTGCCCGTCACTGCTTCTGTTAGAAAGCTCTGATATCTGCCACATTGCAACATGTCATGAATTTATTTAGAAGTGGCCCAAGAAATGAAGCCTGTCAGGAACTTCGGTGCACGTGTAGCAACACATTGTGTGATTGTTGCTTTGTGGCAGTGCCTCTAATGATAAAATCCAGCTGTAGTTGGGCAAAGCAGTTTGATGCATTTGTGTCATTGACATATTTCATTGGCACTTGTTTGAAATGATGCTTTGGGGACAGGATACCTGCTACCTCGACCCCCCTGTTTGCATTTCAGCAGAGAGGAAGTGCTGTCTGCTAAAGGAGAAATTGCAAACAGAAGAAATTTAAGGAGAAGCCTGAAGGTGATACCACTCCTTAAAATGATTCTAGGTCAGGTGAAAGGCTAAAACATAAAAGAGTGTTGTATGCTAATGTGCTGCAGCTGTTTACATAAATGAGTTCTACAGACATGCAGGCTGAACTTTGTTCATTCTGTTTCAGGTAAGAAACTTTTTGAATCTCTGATGTTGCATCAGCACGGGGGGAAACTGCTTTATATCAAAAAACATTTTATTTCCACTTCATCACTAATTTCAGTGCAACTAAACACACACAGAATATGATTAAATAAATAATATAGAGAGGAGAGCAGGGATGTGTTTGGCAGCCAGATAGACTTCACTGGTCACACTGGTCAGACTGGTTAAACTGTGTTGAATGTGTGTGGCTCAGCTTCAGTGAGGAGTAGATGACTGCTGGCTCTGGTGGAAGATCTGAACACAAACACACAGATTAGAGAACGTTTAGATGTCAGGAGTCAAACTGTTTCTCTTTCCACCTTTCCTCTCTGTCCTGTAATAATATTATTACAGTCTTAATGATCTGATCTGTTTACCCTTTACCTTCATGTGAGCACATTTTTGGAGCCAGTATCAAAGAGGAGCAGCTGTACCTCTGTGCCTGCTGTTTGTCCTGATGGTGATTTCTCCATAACTGATGTCATCTGTTGATGAATAAACTGCAGGTAGATCGCTCTCTACCAAAACAAAACAACATCATGTGACTGACATGAAAATCATCAATTAGGATGAGATTAAAATGGAGTTTTCATGAATTAGAGCTACAAACACGAGGACACAGACACCTGGCTTTAACCTGAAGTGACTTTAACACTTCTGTTGAGTTTACTTTTCAAAACAGGAAGTGTAATGACAACAGAGCTGCTCACGTGTCAAAACTATGTAACACTCACACATTGCAGCTTGTAAAAACAAAACGCTGCTAAGCCATGAAACCAAATAATCCAAGCAATATCAAATAAAAGGCTTTGCAGTAAATTTGTACCTGATCATGAGTACGGCCTCATCACAGAGCTGGACTGTTCTGTGTTCAAATGCTGCACAGAAAACCAAATGTTTCTGCTCACCATGAGTGCAGTGGATAAACTTTAGGTATTAGCAGGACTGTGTGCTGTATTTGAAAAAACATGTTTTAATTTAAATTCTTGATTATCCCGCCTGATTTTAATGTATACATTTGTAGTAGTTATACATAGTTGATGTATTATTTCTGGCTAGTTATGACATTATTTCCTAGTTTTTGTTGGTTTTCTTATATTTTTATTTTTGGCTAATCTGGAAAAGCAAATTTCAAGGCTCTACCCCCAATAAGCTAGCACTCTGACTGTTCTACTTTATCAGTAACATACATTTGTTGCATCATGAAGAGTATGTATGTATATATATTAATATGAGTTTAGATTTGAGTGGGGTTTTTCAGTTTTTCACTACCAACAGTTCTTCCTTAAACTTTTCAAACCAAAACTTTTGGATTTATTGGAATCAAAGTGCTAACTAGCTTTTTAAGCTCTGCACCATATAGGATGACCATATTTTGATTTCAAAAAAAGAGGACACGTAGCTCAGTAATGAAGAACTTGCTTAAAGAAACATATTTATTAACATACTTAAACGATGCCTTCTCTGTGCGGTTAATGAATTATGAAATAAAATATGTCATATAGGCTTTTACAAGTCAACAAGTGCAAAAAACAAACAAACTTAAAAATCTCTGGAATTAAATGATGGTACAGAAATAAAGCCTCATCTGCATAAGAAAAATTACCAGTACCGGGTCGGTATGAGGGCTGGACTGGGACAAAAAATTCACCCCGGGCATTTTGACTAGAGACCGGCCCATCAGGTATTATAGGAAAAGCCATAAAGCTCACTTTTCGCGTATAGAATTTCGAAAAAAACATCGGTGCAAATTATAAGTCTGTATCATAATGTCTGGTGTTTTCGTGTTTGTTGGTTTGTTTTTATTTTGTTTTATTTTGCAAGTTGGTTATTAGATGCTGCTCCAGCCAGCCAGAGAATCCCCCGCCGCCCCGCCCTCTCCTCCCTGTGCCGCAAGATGCAGGCGCACCTCGCAAACGGAGGGCGCCCTTACTCCCAGCCAATGGGCGATAGAAAAACGATCGGTGCCTATGCCATTCCCGGTATGCGCTGGCATGATGTCGGGGCAGCATGAGTACGAGCAATTTTTTTACTTTTATTTTTTGCCGATGTCCGTGATGCCACCCCCCACCACGATGCCGCCCCGGGCAACCGCTCGTGTTGCCCGTATCAAAAACCGCTACTTGTAAGACTGCACCCCCTTGGAGCAGTCTCGAGTTTGATTCCCGCCTGGCAGTGGTATCCAGTAAGGGTCCTCGTTCGACAAGCCCCTGAGATGGCGCAGCCTCATCTGCATGTCCGCTTAGACACAAGCATTTCACTACATGTTGTACTCTGTATGATTGTGCATTTGTGAAATAAGGGTGGTTGTTTGTTTTGTTATACAAACTTTCAGTTCCCACAGATGCTAAAGAAAGACAACATGAACTGAGGTTTTGTACCAATGATAACTTTTCCACAGAACACCCACAGTATGTGAGGTCACAGGGCTGTGTCTCTGATACGCTGGTCTGCAGTACGGGGGCCCCACAGGGAACTGTGCTGGCACTGTTCCTCTTCACCCTCTACACTGCAGACTTCTCCATCAACTCCCCACGCTGCCACCTACAGAAGTTCTCTGACGACTCTGCCATAGTCGGCCTCATCACAGGTGAGGACGACTCAGAGTACAGACAGTGGACTCTGGACTTTGTAGACTGGTGTCAGCAGAACCACCTGCTGATCAACGCCGGGAAAACCAAGGAGTTGGTGGTGGACTTCCAGAGACGCAGACCCACCACTCTGACACCAGTGAACGTCCAGGGAGTGGACATTGAGATAGTGGACTCTTATAGGTACCTGGGTGTTCACCTGAATAATAAACTGGACTGGAGCCACAACACTGATGCTCTTTACGGGAAGGGTCAGAGCAGACTCTACCTGCTGAGGCGGCTGAGGTCATTTGGAGTCCAGGGAACGCTTTTAAAGACCTTCTATGACTCTGTGGTGGCATCTGTCATTTTTTACAGTGTTGTATGTTGGAGCAGCAGTTTATCGGCAGCTGAGAGGAAGAGGTTGGATAAACTCATCAGGAAGGCCAGCTCTGTTCTGGGATGCACCCTGGACCCAGTGCAGGTGGTGGGAGACAGAAGGACTCTGGCCAAATAACATCTCTGATGGACAGAGTCTCCCACCCCATGCATGTAAATGTTGCTGAACTGCAGAGCTGCTTCAGTGACAGACTGCTGCATCCTCGATGCATGAAGGAGCGTTTCCGCAGGTCCTTCCTCCCTGCAGCTGTCAGACTGTACAATCAGAACTGCTCCCAACAAACACAGATGTTTACATCTGCGCTTTAACTGCAATAAGTTAATTAACCGATTCGCACTACAACCTGGTTTGCCTCTTTTCTGTTGTTAATTTTATTTAATTTAATAACGGTACAGTACTCTGTTTATAGTAACCATTGTTCTTGATGTGAATATGTAAGAAAAAAAATTGTGTATGTTTCTGTTCTGTGTCCTGTGTACTGTTTGTTGGTATATTTGTCTTTTTGGCTGCTATTACAACCAAATTTCCCCTTGTGGGACAATTAAAGGATTATTCTATTCTTGTCATGATCCTGGGTCCGTTTGACCCAGCGTTTTGTGTTTTTCTATTTGGTGTGATTTTGGTTCTGTTCTTCTTCTGTTTAGTGTTTACTCTGTTCGGCCCGTGTGTGTCCTTGTATGTGTAGTTCCTGTTTTATTGTGACGGTCTGTGTCTTATGTCAGTGTGTCCTGTTTACGTTCCCCCACCTCGTCAGCTGTTATGTCTCCCAGGTGTGTTCCCTCCTGTTTCCCATCCCCCTGATTACTGGTGTGTATTTATTGTGTGTGTTCACTCGTCCTCGTGGCTGGTTCGTCTGTGTTGTTTCCCCTCGATCTCCCTGCGTCTCTCCATGTGTGATTTCCCCGGACCTCCCTGCATCTTCGTTTCTGGTTTGTTTTGTTAGTTTTCCCAGTTTAGGTTTACCTGTTAGCGTCACCCGCCATTCCTGTTTATTTGTATCACTGTTAATAAATTCTCACCTGCACTTGAGCTGCCGCTGCCTGGTCCTAATTAATTTCCACACGGCTTGCACCCGCAAACCGTGACAGCACGAACCACCATGGACCCAGCAGCAGTAAATCCGTCCGAGGAGCTTCGGGACGACATCATTTTTAATGTGGAGAATCTTCTCAGCCTGTGGCTGGAACACCCCCCGGAAGAGCTTCGCCACGCAGTGGAAAGCCGGCTACAACGTCTCTTTTCCGGCCTGCCATGGCTGTTGGCGTCTCTTTCCCCGACCATGCAGGCCTTTCTCCACCTCACACCACACCTTCTCTCTGCCACTCCTGCCTCGCTGCCCGACTCGCCGGATGTGACCTTGCCTGGCCTGTTGGAGCCGTCGGCGGGGAGGAAATGTCGATCGCGCCGCCGGCGCACCACCCCACAGCCAGACATTCGGACTTTTAATTCGCCGGCTGTGGTGAGTAAGGACTTTTTTCCGGACTGTGTGACTGTTCATTCTGGGGTTGTCTTCTGTGCGGCAGATGATTATGTGAACAGCTCATCGCCTGCTCAGCAGCCGCTCTCAGCTCAGTTTTCTGGTGTCACTCCACCGCGGCTTTCAGAATTCAGGCCCTGCAGGAGGAGCAAGCAGCGGCGAAAGAAGGATTATGTGGTGGAAGACACTGGGCTTACTCCGCTGCAATCCTTTGCTTTGTTTTTGGGACTTTCAAGATCGGAGCTACACAAACTTCCCACCTCCTCGTCCCAGCCTCGCTCCACCACTCCTCCCCAGCCTCCAGTAGCTGCCCAGCCTCCAGTAGCTCAGTTAGCTGCCCCGCAGCCGCTCTCAGCTCAGTTAGCTGCCCCGCAGCAGTCTCCAGTGCTCCCAGCTTCACCCTCAGTGCAGCCTCCAGTGCTCCCAGCTTCACCCTCAGTGCAGCCTCCAGTGCTCCCAGCTTCACCCTCAGTGCAGCCTCCAGTGCTCCCAGCTTCACCCTCAGTGCAGTCTCCAGTGCTCCCAGCTTCACCCTCAGTGCAGGCCCCAGTGCCGCCTGTCGTCCAGGCCCCAGTGCCGCCCGTAGCTCAGTCTCCAGTGCCTCCAGTGCCGCCTGTAGCTCAGTCTCCAGTGCCTCCAGTGCCGCCCGTAGCTCAGTCTCCAGTGCCTCCAGTGCCGCCCGTAGCTCAGTCTCCAGTGCCTCCAGTGCCTCCAGTGCCGCCCGTAGCTCAGACTCCAGTGCCTCCAGTGCCTCCAGTGCCTCCAGTAGCTCAGTCTCCAGTGCCTCCAGTGCCGCCCGTAGCTCAGTCTCCAGTGCCTCCAGTGCCTCCAGTGCCTCCAGTGCCTCCAGTGCCGCCCATAGCTCAGTCTCCAGTGCCTCCAGTGCCGCCCATAGCTCAGTCTCCAGTGCCTCCAGTAGCTCAGTCTCCAGTGCCTCCAGTACCGCCTGTAGCTCAGTCTCCAGTGCCTCCAGTGCCTCCAGTGCCTCCAGTGCCGCCCATAGCTCAGTCTCCAGTGCCTCCAGTGCCGCCCATAGCTCAGTCTCCAGTGCCTCCAGTAGCTCAGTCTCCAGTGCCTCCAGTGCCGCCCATAGCTCAGTCTCCAGTGCCTCCAGTAGCTCAGTCTCCAGTGCCTCCAGTGCCGCCCGTAGCTCAGTCTCCAGTGCCTCCAGTGCCTCCAGTGCCTCCAGTGCCGCCCATAGCTCAGTCTCCAGTGCCTCCAGTGCCGCCCATAGCTCAGTCTCCAGTGCCTCCAGTAGCTCAGTCTCCAGTGCCTCCAGTGCCGCCCGTAGCTCAGTCTCCAGTGCCTCCAGTGCCTCCAGTGCCGCCCGTAGCTCAGTCTCCAGTGCCTCCAGTGCCGCCCGTAGCTCAGTCTCCAGTGCCTCCAGTGCCGCCCGTAGCTCAGTCTCCAGTGCCTCCAGTGCCGCCCGTAGCTCAGTCTCCAGTGCCTCCAGTGCCGCCCGTAGCTCAGTCTCCAGTGCCTCCAGTGCCGCCCGTAGCTCAGTCCCCTGTGCCCCCAGTGTCACCTGTAGGTAAGGCCCCTGTGCCTCCAGTGTCACCGTTACTTGTAGTTCAGGTTCCAGTATTACCAGATTCACCCGTTCACTCCATGCAGGGAGAAGGCTTTATGTCTACGCAGTGTACTTTTCAGGGTTTAGCCGCCGTTGGCACAGTTAGCCACTCCAGGGCTTCCCCAGAGGCTGGGTCTCGGTCCCCAGCCAATTCTGGACCCCTGCAGTTTAAGCAGCCCCCTGAGAACCACATCCTGTCAGCGTTGCCTGGGCAGAGCCAGTGCTCAGTGCTGTGCCAGTTGTTTTCGTGTTTGCTAGTGGCCTTCATGGCCGCTGGCTTAGTGATTGCTTCTGCTGGAGGGTCCGAGGGACCGCTCCGGCCTTCGTCTCCCGTCTCCGCTGGAGGGTCCGAGGGATCGCTCCGGCCTTCGTCTCCCGTCTCCGCTGGAGGGTCCGAGGGACCGCTCCGGCCTTCGTCTCCCGTCTCCGCTGGAGGGTCCGAGGGACCGCCCGCCTTCGCCTCCGTCTCCGCTGGAGGGTCCGAGGGACCGCACCGGCTTTCGCCTCCCGTCTCCGCTGGAGGGTCCGAGGGACCGCCCGCCTTCGTCTCCGTCTCCGCTGGAGGGTCCGAGGACCGCCCGCCTTCGCTCCGTCTCCGCTGGAGGTCCGAGGGACCGCCCGCCTTCGCCTCCGTCTCCGCTGGAGGGTCCGAGGGATCGCTCCGGCCTTTGTCTCCTGTCTCCGCTGGAGGGTCCGAGGGATCGCTCCGGCCTTTGTCTCCTGTCTCCGCTGGAGGGTCCGAGGGATCCGTCCAGCCTGCAGCGCCTCCGCCTCCGGCTTCCACGCCGCCGCCAGCTGCAGCCTCACCATCCACGCCAGCTGCAGCGCCACCGCCTACGTCGTCTCCAGCTTCCACGCCGCCGCCTGCAGCGCCTCCGTCTCCGGCTTCCACGCCAGCTGCAGCCTCTTCGTCCACGCCAGCTGCAGCCTCTTCGTCCACGCCAGCTGTAGTGCCTCTGTCTCCGGCTTCCACGCCGTCACCTGCGGCCTCATCAGCTACGCCAGCAGCAGCCTCCGGGTCTTCAGCGTCGTCTGGTCCAGCCTCCGAGTCTTCAGCGTCGTCTGGTCCAGCCTCCGTGTCTTCAGCGTCGTCTGGTCCAGCCTCCGTGTCTTCACCTTCAGCTAACCGGCCACTCTCCAGGCCACTGGCCAGGCGCCATCACCGTCGTGGGCGGCCCCCAGACTCCCTTCGCCTGAGTCGCCACCGTTGCCTTCCGCACGGTCGGCCTCCGGACCAGCTCCATCACCTCGTTCGCCAACGACGACGCCATTGCCGCCCTCACGGTCGGCCCCCTGAACTGCTTCCACGTGGCCGCCGCTGCCTTCCGCACGGCCGGCCCCCTGAACTGTTTGGGCCCCGGTGCTGTCGGCCCCCTGAACTGCTTCCACGTGGCCGCCGCTGCCTTCCGCACGGCCGGCCCCCTGAACTGTCTGGGCTCCGGTGCTGTCGGCCCCCTGGCTGGCCCCCTGAACTGTGTCCACGTTGCCGTCCTCACGGCCGGCCCCCTGCGGTGTTCTGTTTTCCTGTGCTCTGGTGTGTTTCCTTTCTTTTGGTTTTGGACTCATGTTTTGTTTGTTTTTTTTTACTTTCTCGTGCTTCTGTTTTTTTGTTTTTGTTTGCTTCGAGGCCTCCTTCCTGGGCCCCCGCCACCCGCCCTGGTCGGGTTGGTTTTCTGTTTTTCTGGCTGTTTTGTTTTCTTGTGTTGGGCTGTCTGGGGCCAGCCTTTGCTGGGGGGGTACTGTCATGATCCTGGGTCCGTTTGACCCAGCGTTTTGTGTTTTTCTATTTGGTGTGATTTTGGTTCTGTTCTTCTTCTGTTTAGTGTTTACTCTGTTCGGCCCGTGTGTGTCCTTGTATGTGTAGTTCCTGTTTTATTGTGACGGTCTGTGTCTTATGTCAGTGTGTCCTGTTTACGTTCCCCCACCTCGTCAGCTGTTATGTCTCCCAGGTGTGTTCCCTCCTGTTTCCCATCCCCCTGATTACTGGTGTGTATTTATTGTGTGTGTTCACTCGTCCTCGTGGCTGGTTCGTCTGTGTTGTTTCCCCTCGATCTCCCTGCGTCTCTCCATGTGTGATTTCCCCGGACCTCCCTGCATCTTCGTTTCTGGTTTGTTTTGTTAGTTTTCCCAGTTTAGGTTTACCTGTTAGCGTCACCCGCCATTCCTGTTTATTTGTATCACTGTTAATAAATTCTCACCTACACTTGAGCTGCCGCTGCCTGGTCCTAATTAATTTCCACACTGCTTGCACCCGCAAACCGTGACAATTCTATTCTATTCTTCTATTTGAACTGTGACTCATGCAAAGCTACACTAATAGAATCCAAGAACGGTACTTTAGAGCTGGATGAAACCAGAACAGGAGAAATAAAAGCATTTCAGGAAAAAGATCTCACTAGAGAGCTGCGATTGGAGCCTTGTGAAGCTTTTGAGGCCTGTAAAGAAAAAAGATTTGAAGCTTCCAAACCTCAAAGACAGGCCAGTGATATGGGGTAGGATCATCAGCTCCAGTTATGGCATCCAACTACATATGTTATTGATTGAAATTTCAATATAAAAGCAATAGATTTTTCATTCTGAGAATCGCTGTCCACACATGAAAGTGTTACAGCATTTTGTCCATTTACCGATAAAATGTTTAAACGTGTTTTCATGTTAATCCTTCTAATCACTTGAAACCTGCCTTAGACAGATATGACAGCTTTGTTCTGTGGAGTGAGACGACAGTTATTTCAATATCGGTGTTTTGGAGCTTTGACTGACTGTTTGTGAAAAGTTCTCATGCAGTTTAGTGGAAGCCATTTACAGTGGTGATGATCAATAGGACATCCTGGGATTTCTTTCATTAAGAGAACATGATGCTGGTTTAACCATTACAATTCTCAACACTATGAGGCAGCGAGGACACACCGAGCTTTTCATGTCTCCTTATAACTAATGAACCAGCACCAAAGATTTGAAACAGTCACCTCACTTCCAGTGTTTCACTGAGACGTATGAAACATCATTGGTCACATGATCGAGTGAAACAGGCTTCAGTCTCAGTATCAAATGTTCGTCCTGTTCTCTGGTTCCTGCTGTTTCAGGTCTTATTAACTCCAGAGTGAAGTTTGTGCTTCAACTGTGTTTAAGTTCAAATGTTTCCACAATGATTTTATTTATTGTTCAATATTCTGACTTCCTGTGGGCTTCTCTGCCTTCAAATGAATCTAGCAGTAAACTTTCTGTACCTTTACTCCTCTTTGACCCGTATCGGTCGTCTGCTGCTGTTCTTCTCACTGATGAGTAGATGGCTGCTGCTGCTGGAGGATCTCTCTCGTTAAAACCAAATCCAAAGATTTCACTTATAACAGAACTGATACTGCTGCACTTCCAACATTTGGAACATTAAGATTTATAAATCAGCTAATAATGTCTTATATCAATACAAATAGTAACACCATGTCAAGTTTTTAAGTCAAAAAACAGGAAACTGGACGGCGGCACATGTTCTTCACATGGAAACTCTTCAACCACAAAGTCTCATATGTAGCATCACAGTTCACACACAGGAAAACAAGAAAAAATGTGTATACATTTGTAATTTATTAAACGTATATATTTAAATATATTAAATATATAATGTTTAATGTGAAATGCTGAAGGACAGAATAGTTTAGTTGCTAATTTAATGTAACTTTCAATTTGAAAAGTTCCTCACACAGACAACAATGCTTCCTGTGCATCATGTGACTGCTTTTTGTTGTTGTTGTTTTTAAACAGGTCACTTCAGAATCACCTCTACATGTGTTTGGTTTGTATCCACTTTTGATGATTTTAGTTTGAAATGTTTGATATGTCAGCTTTGTGGCACTCAGGAGCCAAAAACTGTAGATTTGATTTTGAAGTTAAATGTCCCTTTAAAACTGATTTTATAACCGTTACTCAGAGAGTCTGAGCAGAATGTTTGTCTCACCTTCAGGTTTCCTCTGAACACATCGTCTCACCAGTACAACCAGTACAACCAGCAAAAGCCCAAATATGGAGGAAATAGACATCATCACAGAAAGAGCAGGAGAGGATCGCTGAGGAGGAGAGGAACCTGCAACTACAGAGAAAAAACAGTCTTTCTAATAAGTTTGAGTCACTTTGGTTTTAAAATCTGCAAAATAAACAAAAGCCTCACCTGTGACAGTGATCCAGCTGGATGGAGACTCTCCATGACCGCTGATGTCACACTTGTAGAGCAGAATTTATGCTATTTTTAGACATGCGTGTCACTCAAGCTAGCAGCAGCCCATGAGAGACGAACCAAATGTTTAAGTGTTCACTGGAGTTTGCACCCTTGGCAAGCAGAGTGAGATATGTGATGTTATATTTTATTCAATTGAACTGTGAAGCACCTTGATGCAGTTTAAAATGACCTTTTTTGTTTTATTTAATTAGTGACTGTAAATCTCAGAATTGCTTGTTTTTAAATTAACCTGACTTAATTTAAGCTTATTTTTTGTTATTGCTTATTAGTAAAGCATAATTCAAAGGGACTGTGCGAGAAGCAATTTTTCCTTATTTTGAAGTTTTCACATTGCTCTGCGATGTGCAGAGAATGAGCCTATGTGTTTGGTGAGGAAATAAATGGCTGCACCCGTTAGAGACTCTTCTGTCATTCTTGATGCCAGGGAGTCCTACACAAAGATTGTGAGTCATAAAACAGAAAGCTTCTGTTCACACCCACACTATGTGATCACAAATTCTTGTGCGTCATTAAAGGGAAAGTTCGCCCCATAATCACAACTACATGTGTTTGGTCTGAAGCGCTGTTTCCACTTAGATTAGTGTGAATTGCCAACAATTTGAGATGTCTGATTCATTTTACAGGTGAACTTTCCTTTTAAACTATTTAATATGTTCACATTAAGTGTGAACAGAATGTGTGTCTCACCTTCAGGTTTCTTCCGGACACGTCTTTTCACCAGTACAACCAGTAGAACCAGCAGCAGCCCAAATATGGAGGGAACAGACACCAGCACAGAGAGAGGAGGAGAGGATCGCAGAGCAGGAGGAGGCGGACGAGGCGGATGAGGCGGCGGAGGAGGAGGAGGAGAGTAAAATGAGGAGGAGAGGGAGGCAGTGGAGGTTGATGGAGGAGGAGATGTGGGAGAACCTGGAATTGATTTAAAAAAAAATCTTTTAGGTTTTGTTTGTTGGGTCCCCCCGACACACACAAACTGCAAAAAAAGAAGAAAAAACAAATCAGAAGCCTCACCTGTGACAGTGATCCAGCTGGATGGAGACTCTCCATGACCGCTGATGTCACACTTGTAGAGGCCTTCATCAGACCTGGAAACATGCTGGATGGTCATGTGACCTGTAGGCTGCTTCCTGATGAGGGAGCCATCTTTATAGAAAGCAGCTGGGAGGTTGGAGGAGTGGTCTTTGTTTTACAGAGCAGAGTGACGTCATCTCCTCCATCACAGGGAGGACAGGACTCTGCAGGATCACTGATCCACCTCAACACAGAGACAAACTACAGCATTTCATCCATTTACACACAGCTTCATCAACACTAACTCCACACACTCAGCTTACCAGTGACTGTCAGGTTAACCATGTTACTGATGGGACCCTCTCTGGACTCACACCAGTAAACTCCATTATCCAATGGGACGATGTGGCTAAAGTTACAGGAAGAACCAGCAGCCTCTGCCCAGTATTCACACTCAGCTCTGGTGTCTCTGCTTGTGTTTCTCCTCAGAGTCCATCCAGCAGAGCTGTCGTCCTCCTCACAGCTCAGAGACACAAAGTCTCCTTTAAAGAACTGAGAGCTGCTGGGACTCACAGTCAGACGAGCTGTGAGGAGGAAATATAGAAATGTTTAATTAATTTAGCAATCAGACACCCCTTACAAACACTAAACTCCTCAAATCAGCTGCCATTTCTGAGTATTGGATGTTTTAAAAAAGAAAATTTAATTTCTTAATATCGGCTGAACATCAACAACAGGATTTTTAGTATGTTTAAAGTAAGTAGGAAATGAAAACCTTTGGATTGCGAGGAGGAGGATAGGTATCACTCATGGTAAATGGCCTGTATTTGTATAGCGCTTTACTAGTCCCTAAGGACCCCAAAGCGCTTTACACACCCACCCATTCACACACAGGTGATGGCAGCTACATTGTAGCCACAGCCACCCTGGGGCGCACTGACAGAGGCGAGGCTGCCGGACACTGGCGCCACCGGGCCCTCTGACCACCACCAGTAGGCAACAGGTGAAGTGTCTTGCCCAAGGACACAACGACCGAGACTGTCAGAGCCGGGGCTCGAACCGGCAACCTTCCGATTACAAGGCGAATTGCCAACTCTTGAGCCACGATCGCCCATGACTCATGGGACTGAAGGCGAGTCTGTCTGCAGTTAGCTGTACCATGGTCTTAATAAATGTGTCCCACAGTCTCCTTGAAGAGTGAGTCATGTTTACAGTGGGACAGAGGAAAGTTACTGACCTTGGTTTGTGGTGCAGCTCAGCAGTGAGATCAGAACTAAAGAGAAATTAAACTCAGGTTAGTTCAGAGTAGAGCTGTATGTGGGAGTATTTCTAATCCCACTCCTACAATATTTAATCCTGCCCACAGTTAAACTGTGTTTAACTAAAGTGCCAGATGTTTGCTGTGCTCTCGGATGCACTAATCAGTGCTTATTTACAGCTGTCAGAAGAATGTAGAGTATGACACCCACATGTGAGCACACCTCTCCTAACCCTGCCTTACAGACCAAATCACACCAATGCCTGCTTCTCCATAGCAACACATACTGTTAGTTATGACAGAGTAGAGCAAGAAAACCAGAACTTTTCTGGCCGTACACTGTAAATGTTCAAGTCAACAAAAAGTAAGGCTTGCATGCGATTTGTTTCAGCTGGATAGGTAGAGCTTACATTGGCTTTAACGATAAACAATTTCTTGTTCTTGTCTTTTTATACAGTGGTATTATTTAGCCATCCAGATTGAAACTACACTTAGCTGTCCGTACTATGAATGCTTATATCTTTTTATCACACCCCCAGAAATTCATACTTTCTCTTCATATCTTTGTTTTCTTCCATGGATAGGTGATCCAAGTAGTTTTGGCTCAGGACAGGTGAAAAAGAAAAAGACTGCAGGACTGCTGACTGTCACAATGAAGTAATGTTTTGCACAACAGGGTGGTGAGTCGGTCATGTGACTGAAAATGATGAATACTATATGATGAAATATGTTTATATGCATTGAATGTGCAATTTCATTAGAATAAGAACAAGATAAATAAAAACAAATTCAACAAAAAAATCTCTGCTTTGAATTAAAAACAGATGCAAACCCTGAGACACAGTTCAAAGAAATACATTCAAACACACTGGTTCTTGGGACCAGTAAGAACATACATTTGTTAAAATTATTGAAACATTTGATGGATATCGCAGATGTAATCACTTTGTAGAGAATCTCTAAATCTGAAAAATATGTTCCATGTAATGTGAAATTTTTCTTTCCCATGCAGAACCCTTCCTGCACTGCAACGGCACATCTGGACGCTTTAACTGTTTTCTGCAGCATTCTTAACAGAAATAAAGGCAGAAATCTTCCTTTTATCTCATTTTTACTTTTACTGAGATGTTCCATTGTGATCTGAGGCTGTAAAATATAGAATAAAGTTAAGTAGAAAGGACAGGTGCAGAGTTGAGATGAGCTCTTTCATGAGGACGTTCAGGTAATGGCAAACCTTTACTGTTTTTAATTATACAATGAAGGAGGTGTACGGGGTCAAGGGCAGACTTTCAGGAATCTTACATGCTGCACAAGCTCCACATGCATGGGCCGCTTTCCTCTGAAGTCAAATACCAGTTTTGTTTGGGGTCTTTTCTGCATTCAGGAACAAGTTTCTGTTACTGCATCATCCTGCAAAAAGTCTCACACCCTCCCTGTAGTCGTGCTGCTAGTGTCTGCATCATGTTGTTTGTGTCTGTATTGGCTTTCCACTCTGTTAACAGTAGAACCACCACTGGAACCTCAAAGCTTTAAGAAAAAAAAACAAAACCCAAAGATCTCATATTTCATGACTTTCCCTAAAATGGGGTTAATCATCAAATACTGAATGTTTGGGTGAGTGGGATAAAAAGGAGAAAAAGGAAGACATTTCACCTCATAGAAATTAATATGAAGCCACTTCTGGGGCCAGGTTATTGTTTACACAGATTTTCACATGAAGGCTCCCGCTGCACGAGGCAGAGCTGGCCAGATATGATTCATAAATATATAGGGGTTTGTGGTTAAGCTGAGGATTTTGAGCCAGAGCAGAGCTGGTCAGAGTGGGGAGTGTGTGACTGACTGTCTGGAAAACCGGGCAGGTTCCTGGCTGTGTGCAGGCAGGAGAGGACTCAAATGCAAACTCACAGAGGTGAAGAGTAAACTCAAAACAACACAGCTTTATTTTCTGGCTGGTAAAACAATATAAACTACTCTGGGAAATAATATAAACTAGACACACAGAAAGGCACACAGGGACACACACAACCATGAGGGTACAGAAAGAAACACAGGGCTAAAATACACTGAGGGCAAACGAGGGGATGAGACACAGCAGGGAGTAATCACACCTGAGGAGACCAACGGGAAGCAAAACTAGAAACATTGACGTGAGACAAGGGTCCTCGCTAGCTTAGCCTCTTGGTGGTGGGAAACTGCACAGTGAACCACTAGGTCATGTATACTTACTGCACCAGCTCTGTCTGATAACTTTGGCTTATTAGATTCTGCATGGTGAACACAGACATGGGGAGGACACAGTCCAGTGTACTCCTAGTGGCAGTGCCAAGCTCAGATACATGGGGAGGGTTGTGTCATGAATCAGTCATAAAATATTTGACAAATCAAACATGTAAATCATCATGAATGAGCTTAGCACACTGGTTCAGTCTGGGTTAACACTGACTGCCCCTGGTGCTGTTGTGTGTTTTCTTTAGTTTTCATGGTGTCAGAGGAAAAAGAATGAGAGACAGAAAAAAGGTTTTTCTATTTATCTTTATGTGTGTTATTGTACACACTCTGTCCTCTACATTAGAATCAATCCAGACCTTGTAGACTGAGATGAGAGCAGTGGTACATGTAGATGAGTAGAAAGCTAAGAAGAAAGGAGATGTGCTGCCACCTCCTGGCTGCAGTTAAAGGGTGGAAACTTTCTCTTATTCTTATGAATTAATCAACATTAGTTATATTCTGCAAAAAAGTATTTCGACATGATTTTCCTTTCTACACTTAAACTTAAACACTTAAACTCTCCTAACTTTCCTATTTATCGTTTTTGAATACTCTTCTGTTAAAAATTGTGCAACATTTAATATTTTTCTCCAAGATATATAAACAAAACAAAAAAATTACATATGCAAATAACAACTTTTATGATTTAAAAGCTAAGAGATAAAATACACATTCTAAAAGATTAATTCCATCCTGCTCTTTCTGAGTGTCTCGCTCTCAAAACAAGATCAAAATACTCTGTGGTTTGCATATAAGATTGTAAGAGTTTGTTATAGCCAGTTTTTGCATTGATCATGATTAATCAGAGGATGATCCCTGCAGCTCCAGGCGCAGCTCGCACAGAGCAGACAGGTACTCTTCATTGTCCTTGTCATAGTTCAGAGCTTTCTCATAAAAAAAAGCAGCTTTCTTGCAGTCGCCCTCAGCTCTGGCCACCTGACCCAGCAGAGCGAGAGCTTCACCATCACCCTGATTCTTTGACAGACGTCTGTCAGCGATCTGCTTCAGTTTCTGCAGGAAAAAATAGAGGAACAATGAAATATTAATTTATGTTCCAAAGAAGTAGAGTCTGTTCATCTGGACGTAACGTTTTCAGTGGGAGAAAACATTACAGTCATTATGCTTTAATTAAAAAAGCGACATTTTGAAATTTGAACTCTGGAGGCTAAAGGATCTACATTTAAATAGTATAGGCACCACAAGTAAGCCCGCAGTCTGAGGTTGAATTGCTCTAATTGAATTGCTCTGATATGGTACCATAAGGTCTTTAAGATAAGATGGGGCCTGATTACCAGCTTAAAATGTTTCTAAGGGGAAGAGTTTTCGGGGAACAACAGAAGGAGAAAAGCTATAGAGAGGTGTGTAAGACTGCAAGCAAGCAAGCAAGCAGATCATGACATGCCAAAGTGATACATTGAACATGTTAAAAAATAAGAAAAATAATAATATAAAAATAAATAAAATATATATATAAAAATGATTATTAAAATGACATTAAAATAAATAAAATTAGCACAAATAGCAAAGACAATAATAAAATAGTATAAAAATGATGATGAGAATTACATTTAAAACAATAAAATCAGCACATTAGATCAAAACAATAAAATCAATAAAATCGGGTCAGACTGTGTCATATGCCAAGGAGTAAAAATGGGTTTTAAGATGTGTTTTAAAAGTGGACAGTGAAGGGGCCTCTCTAATGTGCTGGGGCAGATTGTTCCACAGATTAGGAGCAGCAATAGAGAAGGCCCTGTCCCCTCTGAGCTTCCTCTTGGACCTGGGTACCTCCAGGAGCAGCTTGTCAGCTGACCTGAGAGACCTGGGGGTGAGTAAGGATGCAGAAGCTCAGAGAGGTAAGTTGGGGCAAGACCGTTTAAACATTTAAAAACAAACATGAGGATTTTAAAATGAACTCTATGATATACAGGCAGCCAATGGAGTGAAGCCAGGATGGGAGTTATGTGCTCTCCTTTACGAGTTTTGGTTAAAAGTCGTGCAGCAGAATTCTGGACGAGCTGCAGACGAGAGAGAAGATGCTGACTAACTCCACAATACAGAGCATTACAGTAATCTAGACGACATGAAATAAAAGCATGGATTACTGTTTCAAGATGCGGCCTGGATAAAATAGGTCTTATCTTTGCCAAGCACCTTAAATGGTAAAAGCTGGACTTGACAGTAGCCCTAATTTGACTGTCTAATTTAAAATCACTGTCCATCTTAAAACCCAGGTTTGTAACAACAGATTTAAAATACTCTGCCAGGGGTCCCAAATCAATAGCAGAGGGTTCACAAGGTCCACTAGGACCAAACAGAATCACCTCAGTTTTGCTTGAATTACACCTTAGAAAGTTTAGGGACATCCAAGATTTAATGTCTTCTAGACATGCTAGAAGTGGCTTAATAGAGAAGGCCTCTTTCTGCTTCAGAGGCAGATAAATCTGACAGTCGTCAGCATAGCAGTGGAAGGATATTCCATGCCTTCTGAGGATGGTTCCCAGGGCTGTAAATATAATGAAAAAGCAGAGGCCCTAAAATTGAGCCCTGCGGGACCCCAGACTGAAAAGTGGCAGAGGAAGACTCATACCCTAAAAAGTTAACACTAAAAGTTCTGTCACAAAGATAAGACCTAAACCATTTCAAAGCAGTACCACGAATGCCTGCAAGATGGTGCAAGCGAGACAGTAAAATGTTGTGGTCTACAGTGTCAAAGGCAGCTGTTAGGTCAAGGAGGACAAGAACAACATGATTACCAGAGTCACAGGTAAGGAGGATATCATTAAAAACCTTTAAGAGTTTAAAAAATCCATCAATTGGCAATGTACAATTTTCTCTAAGATTTTAGACATAAAGGACAACTTGGAGATAGGTCTGTAGTTAGCCAATACAGTGTGGTCCAGGGCAGGTTTCTTAAGCAAGGGTTGTACTACCGCATGCTTAAAATTAGCAGGGACTACACCAGATATTAAACTGCTGTTTATAACAGTAAGAACAGCCTGGCCTATGCTAGGAAAAATCTCCTTAAAAAACTGTGGTGGGACAGGATCATTTGGGGAACCAGAGGGCCTCAGGTGGCTGACCACATCCTCTAAATAAGAAAGGGACACAGGCTCAAACTGGTTAAAAACAGCAGAGCAAGGGATCAAGACAGAGGGGTCAGACTCAGGGAAGAAATGAGAGCCCGCGTGGTTGCAACCTTCTCAATGAAAAACACATAAAATCATTAGACAGTTTATGAGAGGCCTCCAAACAGCCACTTTGTGGAGCATTTAAGACTGAGTCAATAGATTTAAATAACACACGTGGATTTTGACTGTTGGAGGAAATGATCTTAGAGAAATATTTTCTTTTAGCCTCTTTGACTGTATCCTGATAGAGGCGCCAGCAGTCCTTTAGGATTTGAAGAGACACCTGCAGTTTGTCCCTCTTCCATCTGCGTTCAGCTCTACGACACTCCCTCCTCACAGCCCGAGTGGCGTCATTAAACCAAGGGTCAGTTTTAGCCTTGGGCTTCCTGGTTTTTAATGGTGCCACAGAGTCCAGAATAGTAAGGCAAGAATATTGAAACCAGGAGCTGAGGATCTCTGTGTCCAAGGGAGTACGATCGGCGGGGATAGACAGCTGGTTAAAAGCAGTTGCGAACTGGGCAGCAGTGGAAGGGTTAATAATCCGACAGCGGCGAACAGGAGCGCTGGTTTGAACTGTAGTGCGTGAAAACACAGCATCAAATAATACAGCCATATGGTCAGAGAAGGCAGTGTCAGTCACTTCCACGTTAGACACAGGTAGACTGTGTGACAAGACCAGGTCTAGTGTGTGTCCGTGTTCATGTGTAGGACCAGGTACGGACTGGACCAGATTAAAAGAGTCAATGAGGCTTAAAAACTCCTTCACCAGAGGTTTATCAGGGCAGCAGACATGGATATTAAAATCTCCCACAATAAGAACATGATCGTAATTGGGCATAATCCCAGCTAGAAATTCTGAAAAGTCATTTATGAAATTCTTATTGTATTTAGGGGGACGATAAATAACAGCAAAGAGCACAGAGTGAGAGCGATTAACTTCAAAACACGTGAGCTCAAAGCTGGAAAACGAGGGCTGTAAAGCACACTGTTTACATTTAAAATCCTTTTTAAAAACAACCACCGTACCTCCTCCTCTCCCTGATGTCCTTGGTGTGTTAAAATAGGAACAACCCGCTGGTAAAAGTTCAGATAAAGTACTGGACTCACCAGTATTAAGCCAAGTCTCCGTGACACACATGAAGTCCAGTTTCCAGGAGATGAATGACTCATTCAGAATAAAAGATTTGTTCACCAGCGATCTGGCGTTTACCAGCCCAATCCTGACAGGAGCCGGGGATGAGGTATAAGCCCCAGCGGCACAGGGAGTCCAACACAGCGGCCTCAGATTGCGGAGGTTCGCCCGGCGCACGTTGAGCCGGGCAGGACAGGGGTCACGGAGCGGCGCGTCATCCTGGCAGACCACGGGGATGAGGCAGGAATCCACGGGGTCTAGGAAACGTCGGTGCACAAAAACTCCAGGAAATAATCTCTGTATTCCTTTGACCGTATTGGGGTGGTGCGCTAAAAAGATCTTGAGTTTAACCAGCCGACCACTGCACCTACCCCGACGTCTTCGCCGGGGAGGTAGCATGACTGCACGGCATAGGCAAGTTGGGATATGTGACAGCAGCGGACACCATGAATTCTGACCTCCGTTAGAAAATGGAGCTGTATTTTGTCCAGAACTTCGGAGGTTCAGAAGCGATTGGCGATCGTACACCAGTAATGACCCGATTTCTTGAGTGACACACGACAGGAGCAATATAAAAACAAACAAAACTGCAACTCTGGATAGTGACTTGGGGGTTTTTCATAAATTTGGCCAGACTTTTTGAAATGAAAGGAGTTTCGTCCAAAGTGTGATGGATGCCACATCTCACAAGACCTAGTGAAAGACAGTACCACTGGCAGTCACCAGTAGTTTTCAAAACCTAAGTTGAAAACAGTCCTCAGGAGCACAAGTAGGTGGTATTGAACAAATCATTTAAATCAAGGGAGCTTTGATATGAGGTTTTGCTCACACCGCATGAGTTAGTAACAACACTGAGTTTGTATAACACGTAACCTTTGTTATGTCTCTAGTGCTCACCTTAGCACACTGTCTCCACTCATATTTTTTCAGTGGTATCAGCAGCCCCTGCAGAGAGAAAACAGCAGAAAACTATCATGAAGATAAATCCATCCATACTAAGTTCATGTGGTAGATGTGAGCGGTGAAATGTTTCACATTACTGCCCCGACACCTCCACCCTCCAAACAAGGGCTGTTAGTTTTTCTTCTGTCATTGTTATTCTTGGGTTGAAACGTGGAACATTAAGAGGCAGCTGCATGTCTAACACTGGACATCAGCTGCCTCACCTTGGTGTAATTTGCCCCCTGATGAATCAGCTACCTGTCACCTTCATTTTTTCTTCAGTGAGGACCAATCAGAGTCTGGCACCTAGAAACTTACCTTGGTATAGTGAGCGATGGCTTGAGCCTCATTTTTTTTGTGATAAAGATGAAAGTCACCGCAGCGCTGATGGATAGTCTGACAATCCTTTTCCTCCTCCACCTCTGGTAACTTCTCCAAGCACTGCTGATAGGCCTCCTCAGCCCTGAGAAACAAAGAGATGATGAGGAATCTACAGCCAGAGGAAAGAAAGAAGGAAACCCTGCAGCTTTGTTTAGACGGGTACCTGCTCATATCCCCTTCCTCTGCACACAGCAGTGCCAGATCAGCCCACGCCCGGACAAAAGGTCTCTTCCTCTTCACAGATTCTTCAAGGTGACTGATACAAATACGCCTCCACTTACGCACCTTTTCTGTGGAGCATTAAAGGATGATTTGAGTTGTGTTAATTAAAGAAAAACATGCAGTATATTTCTGTGTACCTCTGTTGCTGAAGGGCCTGCGACACTCCTCAGCAATCATTTTCTGCTTGTAGCACAGAGCCAGCTGGTAGTTGAAGGAAGATAACTGAGTGCCCCTTTTCAGTCCTCGCTCAAACACAACAACAGCCTCATCCAGTCGATTCTGAAACACATTTAAAAACACTAATCAGATACAAATACTCAGATCAATTTGAGGATAAAAGAAGAAAAATAACAGAAGAATGGCTTAAACTCTCTTAACAGCTATAAATGTCACGGTTCTGGGTCCGTCGGACCCAGTATTTTGAGTTTATTATGTTTTGGTTTACTTTTGCATCATGGATTATTCTTTATGTTTCTCTGGTACTTTGTGTTTCAGTTATCTTGGTGTTTTGGATTGTTTTCTCATTCTCTTGTGGTGGTGGTGATGATGGTTATTATTAGAGTTCATGTTTCTGTTTATTCCGTGCTTTAGGATTTGTGGTTTCATGTATTGTTTGAGTTCCATGTGGTATTTTCTGTCTCTCAGTGTTAAGTCTGCGTGCTTGTTCAGTAATTCATGTTTCCCGTTTTATTGTGAAAGTCTTTGTCTTATGTTAGTGTGTGCAGCTTGGTTCCCCCGTCTTGTTAGCTCTGATCTCTCCCAGCTGTGTCTCCCTTCCGTTGCCCATTCCCTCATTACTACCCTGTGTATTTAAGCCCTGTGTTTTCCTCAACCCGGTGTCGCGTCATACCATCAGACTATGCCTGTGTGTTTCCATGTTAGTGTTCAGTACTCGCTACCATTGCTCAGTTTATGTTTTGTTTTCGTGCCAGCAATAAAGCTGAGGTTTAAGTTACAATTCAGTGTCTGAGTCCTGCGATTGGATCCACCTCTCCATCCGCCTGCACACAGAGCCCTGACAATAAATGCAAACACTGGAAAAGTGATGAATTTAGAAGGAAATTCTCTCTTGCTCACACCAGCAACTTATATAAATGCATGAAAGTCTATAAAAAAGAAAAAAACTTGTCCTGGAACAAGGAGGGAAAGGGGAAAAAAGACGAATGGAATCCCTCAGACAAATCCAGACTCCAAGCTCAGGAGACAATCAGGAGACAGACACATCTCTACTTTTAAGATTAGGCTTAAAACTTTCCTTTTTCCTAAAGCATATAATTAGGGCTGGATCAGGATTTCGGCTCTGCTTTTTGTAGGTGATGTGGTTCTATATGCTTCATCAGGTTTTGACTTCCAACTCGCACTGGAGCGGTTTGCAGGCAAGTGTGAAGTGGCAGCAATTAGAATCTGCACCTCTAAATGAGAGGCCATGGTCCTCAGCCAGAAAAGGGTGGAGTGCCCACTCTGATTCAGGGACAAATTACTGCCCCAAGTGGAGGAATTGAAGTGTCTCAGGGTCTTGTTCACAAGTGAGGGGACATTGGCAGATGGATTGGTCCTGCAGCTGCTGTGATGCTGGCCCGGTCAGATGTGGTGAAGAGAGAGCATAAAAGTGAAGCTCTTGATTTACCGGTCGATCTACGTCTATACCCTCACCTATGGTCGCAAACTTTGACTAGTGACCAAATCTGATTGTAGATACAAGGGGCAGAAATTAGGTTTCTCCAAAGGGCGGCTGGCCTCTCCCTTTGAGATAAGGTGAGGAGTTTGGGCCGTCCAAAAGGGGCTCAGAGTAGAGCCGCTGCTCCTCCACATTGAAATAAGTGGAAGAAGATGAATGGATGGATGGATATTCATAAATCTGAAATTGAATCAGTGTGTCTGTACTTACCATGGGAAATTTATGAAACTTCCTGTAAAACATTAATACAAATTTGCAGCAGTGGACGCCACAGTTGACTGTCTACCGCAGGTTAAATGGTTGGTTGTTCCTGTCCCTGAATCAGTACAGTATCAGGATTAAGGAGAGCAAAAACACCCAAAATAGGAAAGGAAATGAAAGCCTAAAGCCAGCCAGCATCCCCAGAGATCACAGAGTTGTTCTAAAAACTCCCAGGAGCCCAAAATGAACACCAAACTTTTGGAGATTCATATGAGGACAGGTTTTATAACCTTTAAATAAAGTGTCTTTATTGACCTGGCTGCTGTTGATGATGCTCTATTAAGGCTTGTATGGTTGAGGATGCCTTAACCTCCTAGTACCTGGCGTCCACACATGTGGACATCACATTTTGGGTTGTCTAGACCAAAATACTAAATTTAGCTCCACAAGGGCCTGATATCCACTTACGAGGACATTATACTGCCTCTGTTTTATAAAAATTTAAAACGAATGTTCTTATATGTGGCTCTCATTTTTCTTAGAAACAAAAATCGGGTAAAAAAAAAAAATCTGGTAAATCTTGGTTTTACGTTCATCGGGTCCCAATCAGCCCAAATATCAAAGAGAAATTAAAAATGCATGCCATGGAAGAGTTCAGGTCTTAGGAGGTTAAAGTTGATGGTGAATGTGCTTTCATTTAAAGACAGCAGCTAATGGCATGAATGGTGGCCCCAGAAAGATTTCCAGACTAGAATCTTGGACTTCTATCATCTGGTACCTTTACCCTCAGGTCAGGCAGAGTTGGAGTCTGTTGGTGGTCTCGTCTCCCCACTGTCACCAAGTTGTTAACATTGAATTAATTTCTAAGTATATCACTGCAGGTGCCTTGACATACTGTAAATACTGTTTTTCTATGAAGAAAACGTTTTAAAAAAACTGAGGATGAGTCTCTACAGACGGATTTCTTAACTTTTGTTTGGTCTGCTGTTACTAAGCCAAAGACCCAGTAAGCAGAAGTAAGAATTTATAAGACCAAAGTTGCAGACTTACCTGATTACGTAAGTATTTTCCTGAGTGGCGGATGATATGAGGGTTATCAGGATCATTTTCTAGCGCTTTCATCACCAGACTCTCAGCCTCTTCGTATTTCTTATAGGCCGCCAGCTTCGCACCCAGCATGCACTGCAGAGCAGCGTTATCTGGGTTAATCTCCAATGCAAAGCGAAGCTGTTTGATGGCCTGGGATTCCTCATCTTTCTGTAAATTTTCTGAAACCCACTGCAGATGAGAAACTGGTTAGTCCACAGTTTCTTTTGCTTGACTAAATATTAGTTATTAAAAATTATATGACGCTGAAGTAACCGAAGCAACTAAAGTTTACTCTCATCATTTGGTGCTGTCTTGATTTTAGGAAGTCCTCTTATATCTCATCACCTACTGTCATTAAAGCTGCTGATATTGGGATCGTTGAGTTATAAATATCTAGGTTTGGTACTTGACCATAAACTGTGTTTTGAATCTCATGCTGATGCCACTACTAAAAAAGTTCAACAAAGACTGATCTTTTTAAGGGAAATCAGATCTTTTAATGTCTCATCTGAGATGTTGTCTTTGTTTTATAGAAGTTTTATTGAATCTGTGATGTCCTTTTGTATCACTGCCTGGTTTGGTAACCTGACGGTGAAGAATAAGAATCGGTTGGGACTTCTGGTAAAAACTGCAAGAAAATTTCAGCATGCTGGCAAGATGGACTTTTGGCCATTTACAATAGAAATGTGCTGAGTAAGGCTCATTCTATTATTGATTGTTTGAACCATCCACTTCACAGTGAGTTTGAGTTGTTGCTTTAGAGTACCTGTGAGGAAGACCAAAAGACTCCAGGTTTCTTTTATCCCCACTGCATCTCGTCTCCTAATGTCAAATAACTGTCCTTGGACTTTCTATCACTATTATTGTCATTATTATTTCATATTATTGTTCTGTTTACTTTTATCCTGCTGCTAAACTAATTTCCCCTTGTGGGACAATAACGAATTTGAATTGAGGAGGAATATACCCATATAAGGTTATAAACTTTTCATTCTTAGTGTTAAGATTAGTGTTAAGATGTTTATACTATACCAGTATTTTTAAAATGCACAATAAACTTTTTTGCCTTCCAGTAAAAGCTAAATTAAACTATGACTTACTTTTATTTGTAAAGAAAGCAATACTGTTAAATACACCACATTTCTTCTGTGCTCAGCTGCAGTATCCAGATAAACTACATAATTATGCTACATCATTTTTAGCAATTTAGTGATTCCTGGAGCAAAAAGTAACTTTTTGAAAAAACTCTGTTACATTCAGAGCATCTTTTAAGTTGAATAAACTGCCTTATGCAATTAGACAACTAGCAACTTTTCATAATAATAATAATAATGATAATAAACATTTAAAAGCCTATTTACACAGTTTTAATAAATATTGTAAATATTGTAAGAGGGTAATGTTGTGACCTGTTTTCCGCGTGTATTGTGCCTCAATGCTTATATTTTTACGATTATTGTGGATGTAAGAGCCAAATCATGTGGATGTTTTGCATCTTTATTACAATCATCTTTATTGTATAATGTTTTATTATATTATACTTGATGGCTTGGGCCCCAGGAAGATCAGCAACCACTATTGTGTAAGCTGATGGGGTTCCTTATGAATAAATAAAAAATTCTTATCATAAAACTGACCTCTTCTCCGCAAAAGAGGACAACGGAGTAGCAGGTGTTCCACTCAACATCATGAGTCTGTACTTCAAGTGCTTTACGAAAACAGTCGATGGCTTTTGATATAGAAGACCTCGACACCTTAAAATAGGCCCAGCCTTGTTCCCCGTACACCTCTGGAAGGAGACTTCCTGATGAACCAGTGGGATACTTCACCTGCAGAGGGAGAAGGAAGCGTCAGAGGTTCAACAGCAGTGATCATCATGTTTGATCTGATTGGTGTACATACCAGTATGTCCTCGACTCTCTGACAGTAGCTTTTTGACTGTGCAAAGTCTCCATCATGGTATTTCAGCCAGGCCATGTCTCCATACGTCACAATGAGCCGCTTCTCACTCTCATCACCATAACTCTCCCTGATGGTCTCCTCTGATTGGTTTAAAAGTGACAGCGCTTCCTCTCGTTGATCCTGAAGATACCTGAGGACCAACAGGTCATCAACAGATGTTCTACAACTGGTGTTTACAACACCTGACAAGAAACCGACTTGAGGGTTCAACTACACCTTGTTGGTAGTTTGATTCATTAAGGTTTTTATCTGAGGTTCATGACTCCAGGGTTAGATAATTACTGCATTTCCACCAGAAAAACAAGAGTCCAAACAAACTTCAGGAAACAGATTTATATCAAGATTCTTACAGAATCAGAAACTTTAGTCCAATACTCCAATAATTTTTCTCTTCCTATCATGTGTATCTATTAAGGTTGAAATAATGAAGTAAACGTAAAGCAAGCTGAAATTTTTCTTCTAGATGTAGCTTTGCTATCAATCTGGTAATTACTCATTCATAATGTTAACTTATGAAGTGAGTTGAACATGAGCAGCCATATCTACTCCAGACACAATGTTGTTACATGAAATAAAATTCATCTGTGTTAGCAGCAGGAACACTGCTGATAGGTAACATTAGCAGAAGAAACACAGCTCAGGGTTGGATCTGATCCTGAAAACAAAACAATCTCTCTATCATTCAAATATAAATCCTGCTGATGCTGACCACAGTTTCCTTTGACAGTCAAATTTGTCTTTGGTCAGACGGACTTCAGTGAGAAAAACTGTCTTTCTTCTGGCTAATGTTAGCTCCTCTCGTCTCTATCAGAGTCCCAGAAATAAAAGTGTTGAGATTTGAATGAGCAGAATAAATCCACTTTAGCTTTTCTTTCATTAGACAGCTACAGAAACTGTACCTGAAATAAGCCAAGAGGCTGTAGGAGCAACCTGCTCCTTTATACGGACTCTGATGAAACTCTATGTCAATCTCTGTTCGGGTGATCAGTCTTTTTGGGGACACGTCCGGCTTCAGATCCCAGGTGAAGTGACACTGCAACTGCTGCAGCCTGCTGAGCAGAGCGCTGCTATCTTCACTGTAAGAGAGTCACAAAGAAAAAAGCTGTGAGGACCATCAGAGGGAGAGCATCAAACCTGGACTGGCTGAACCGATGCTCACCCAGTGCTCTGACACACCTGAGGATCCTGTTTCTACGACCAGCACATGATCAAACAACCTCACTCAGAAACTCTCATGCCAGTTCACCCACACTTCCCAGCTCCTCTCCTTGAGAAAATTCAGTTTGTGTGATCAATCAATGAAATCAGTGATGTGAAGTAGACCTGTGGTTTGAACCTCACACTGAGGAACCAGAAGAAACCTTAGATGTGGAGAGAGACACAAACACAGGGGGACAGCTAATGTTGTGATACACAGGTTTGTCCTTGTCGAATATTTTTGATATTGTTCTGTTAAATATTTTTGGATATGAGACCACAAAATTTGTTTTTGTTTAATTCATTTGATCACATGCCAGTGTTAAAAAGTTTAGTTATTGATGTTAGATGTGTCATGTTTCGGCTGTGTTCAGGCAGGACTCAAACGCAAACTCACAGGGACACTGGAATTAAACTCAAAAGCACCACTTTATTGCAGACTCAAGGAAAGGATACAAAGCTAAACTACACAGTGAGGCACACAAGGGAACACACAGCATGAGGAATGACACAACACTGACTCAGAGAAACACAGGGCTTAAATACACTGGGAAGTAACGAGGGAATGAGACACAGAAGGAGGGCACAGCTGGGAGAAATCAGGACTCACGAGACAAGGAAGCAAAGCAGGATACACTCACATGAGACAGACCTTCAAAGTAAAACAGGAAGTACAACACTGATACGTGAACTTGACAGGGTGGAGACAGAGCAACTAAGAAACACAGAGACATAAACCATAAAGCAGAGAACTATAAGAACCAAAATACATAGAGGGAAATACTAAGCATGGAACACAAAAAAACTAAATTTAAGGGAGTAACTAAAGACCAACAATGAGGACATAATTTACAACACAAAGTGACAAAAAACACAGGAAACTCAAAACACTTCATCAAAAAACCCAGGACCCTGACAAGATGCATCAGTTGACCCTGTTTTTCAGTTACCAGTGTTCATGATGTGGAATTAATATTGTTGAAGAGTTGAGCACTGAAGAAGGCAAGCACGAGATGGGGCGGTGATCTTAACCAGGTCAGAGAGATATGGAGGAGAGAGATGATGAATAGCCTTAAATGTATACAAGAGTATTTTGAAATTGATGCGATATAAAGGGTCGACTGCACAAGAACCGAAGGGTGAGAGTCCTGAGGTTAAAGTGTTAGTGCAACCTGTGACAAGTAACAAGGGACAAATGACAGCTGGTACTGAAAGTACCAATGAGACCATGTAACACAAACAAAAAGTCACCTCATCCTCTTATTATGTCATATGTCATATCCAGTATTCAGTTCAACTAATCAAACATTAAAATTTCTAATATGAAACCAACGATTCACAGATTTTTGGACTGTGTTTCTTTGTATCCCTCTCCGTGCACCTGAGCGCCAGGTAAACTAAACTCCTGCTGGATTTAAAGTCCACTCAGGTGGTTCAACTTGTGATAAATGACCGATTATTTATCAAAGATTTGGCAGACTGACCTCATGTTGGAGCAAACAGAGACCTCCTCCTCCTCAGACTCAGCAAAGTGATGACTGAACACGAAGAGTGCGTGGACCGATCTGTGAAGCTCTCACCTCAGTTACACAAACCACAAACAGCCCTTCTCCTGCTGCCTTCAGGGCCCCGATGAAAACAGGTAAAAGTGAGAATCCATGTGCTTGTGTTTCTCCTCTCCTCTCCTCTCCTCTCGTGAATTTAATGACCATAAATATAAACTATGTTAGGAGACGGGAGGCACACATTTGAGACAGGAGGAAAGCGTACCGACGAGAAGGTTGGGCTTTCTGTTCTACATGACTTCAGGAGGGGTCTTTGAAGGCACCACGAGGGGACGTTAAGTTTCGTTTCTGCATCTCAGCTGAGAGCGTCATAGACCACTGACCAGCCATTGGTCTGTAAATAAGTGATTTATCTGTATTTTTTCTGAGGAAGAGGAGGGCTGTTTCTTGTAACATGCACGTGAGTCCACATTAGCTTCACAGCAACTTTCTGGTTTCTGAAAACCACCACAAATAACACAGATACTACTACTACCAGAGGTGGCAAAAGTACAGACATTCTGTAGTTCAGTAGAAGTACCAATAGTATTAAAAATACTCAAGTAAAAGCTGAAGTACGGATTCAACTTCTTTGCTCAAGTGAAAAAAAGTTTTTTAAAATGTAGAAAAACAGGGCCAGGAGTTCCAAAATGAATGAATTAAATATGACATAATTAACTGAAACTTGAATTAATAAATAAATAGATAAACAATTAAATGTCATCAGTGTTGGGGATGAGTTCCTGCCCCAAGTGGAGTATCTCGGGGTCTTGTTCGCGAGTGATGGGAGAAGGGAGCCGGAGATCAACAGACGGATTGGTGCTGCGGCTTCGGCTGCACCGATCCGTCGTGGTGAAGAGGGAGCTGAGTGAGCTTCCGCCGAAGGGTGGCTGGCCTCTCCCTTAGAGATAGGGTGAGAAGTTATATCTCTCGGCTGGCCTGGGAGCGCCTTGGTGTCCCCCCGGATAAGCTGGAGGAGGTGGCTGGGGAGTGGGAGGTCTGGGCTTCTCTGATTAGGCTGCTGCCCCCGCGACCCGCCCCGGATAATGAAGATGGATGGATGGATGTCTATTTATTTTAATGAAAACATGCAATAAATTATTTCCAGTTTTAATAAATTACATAGACATTTAATTAATTATTTTTTTCTCCTTTTTTTCCCCACAAGTGGACCTTTTGCTATAGTGATCCACTTGATTGTCATAGTTTATTCGAGCTTTATTATTTATTCTTATTTCAAGTTATTTCAATCAGGACGGACGGACTCTGGGACGGGAAAGAGAAATAAGAAGAAAAGAGAACTTGGGAGTAAAGTAAACAGAAGGAGAGAGAAAGAACAACAGAGGGATGAGAGATAAAGCCAAGCAAGAAGCTAGGGCTGTGCGATATGACCAAAATCTCATATCCCGATATTAAGACATCTATCGTCCGATAACAATATAAATCACAAAAATGTAACATTTTCTGTAAATTCTGTGAATGTCGGGCAGCTCGACTTGCGTGAAGTGTTTCCAGCTGGGCGTCGCGTACCTGGACTCGAGTGTTTTAACTGATGCATGAAACGATACATTTTTAGACACAGGTTGTAACGGCCGCCGTTTTCTTTGTGAGTATTTATTACACAGCGTGCTGCGGGGAAAAGCCTGTTCTAACGTTTGAGTCTAAGGTTTATTTTTTTAGCACCTGGCGGCTCTTTTTTGCTTCTCATCCGTAAATACTCTGCATCTTTCACGTGATTCAGTTTATTTTGAAAAGTCTCAACAGGATCTTGAGCTTTATTGTGAAAGGTTTATGTGGAAAATAAACAAGCGGACACGCCGTGGTTTTACCGTCGTTGTTGCTAACGACAACGCATAAAACAGTCGCTTTTCCGTCCGTAGTGTGGTTATATTAAATACAAGAGAAAGAGAGAACTTTAAGAAATTAATATAGCCACTACAGTGACCATCAAAATAATGAAAAAATATTGCCGTAAACAGTTTATTTTGCGACACCACGAAACAAACGATAGCGTAAAATAAAACAACAAACGTTTTTATATCGTCATCCGATATATATCGTTATATCGAACAGCCCTACAAGAAGCATGTTTTAATAGTGTGATTTGGCCATCTGAACATGCTACCTATCTTGCAGGAGCTTTCCTCTCTTCAGGAACTCACTCTGCAGGAGGGGGAGATACAGGAGAGGTGGAGGAAGAGCTCAGCCTGGGCGTCTATTGTCTTGTGTAGTCTGGAAGATGAGTGGATGACGGGGTGGGTGTAGTTTTCTCTGTGGTGGGGTCGGGTGGACTGTCCCGGGCTCTGTGGGGCCAGGTGGCGGTGCTGTACTGGGCCCCGGTCCGGATGGGCCTGGGCCCCCTTGCCCTGGTGGGTTGCAGAGTATGGGGGTGCCTACTGGGGTCAGCGGGGGAGCTGGCCCCAGCGAGGGGTCACTTGCCCCAGGGTGCAGGGGAGGCATCCCCCCCCCTGTCCCCTTCTGGCTGCCTGTGCCTCAATTTTATCTCACAACTTAGACATTCACATTACTCACACTCTCATTACACATACATATAGGATCTTGGGGGTGGGCACGCTACACAGAATCCAAAAGACCATCAGGGTGTACACCTCACCCCTGGTGCCGTTGCCCACCTCTCAATTTTAAATACATGTAGACATTGAGGGCTATCAGGAGGGGCTACGCGCTTACCTGCTGCTCTGGCAGGTAGCTCCATGCCCTCCCGGGCTTTAAATGCACCTTAGAACACACATGCATCAACACTACATATGAGCGGGCGGAGGCAGGTTTGGAGTCTTCACACACCCCCGTTGTCTGCGGCTGCTGGTGCGGGGGGGCTAGGAGGAGGAGTTGGCCGTCCGACTGGGGTCTGGAATGTGGGGCCTCCCTGCTGCTGCCGAGTCGGGGCAGTCTGCTTCTCTCCACCCCAGGGAAAAGGGTAACACCACCTGGGTCTGGGTGCAGTTTCCCCCTCCAGGGGCAAGGGTACCTAGACTTGGGGCTTAGAGTACGCTTGGGGAGTGTGATTGTGTGTGCAGCGTCTCTTTATGTCTGTCTTGGGTGAGTGTTGAGTAATTGCATATGAGAGCATGAGGGTGGGAATGGATGTTTGTATCTGTGTGTGCCTGTATGTCTGTGTCCATATGTCAGGTTGGGTATCAGACGCCACCTCTCTGGGGACATCTCAGGTCCTCCAAGGTATGGAGGCGTATCTCCCCCCACCACTCCCCCTGCCAGTGGCAGACGCCCTCAGACGTCGGTGTGTTGGTGGTTCTTTGTGTCCGGGGGTGGGCGCCCAGGTACACACCGGCTCACTCCTTGGTGGCTGCTTGGGCCTGGAGCCTGGGGCTCGCTCGGGCCACTTCGGGGGTGGGGTGCCCTCGGCCCGGGGCTCGGTCACTCTGGCACAGCTGGCTGCCGGTGGAGCTTATGGGCACGTCACTGCAACCCCCCCTGGCTTCTGCTCCGCGGCTGCTGAGTGACCCCTCATCTGGGACTCTCCTCAGCTCTTTCTGGGATAGTGGCGCGGCTGCCCCTCTGTTGGTCTTCCTTGGTCTCTTGTGTTCTGGGGGCCTCTGGATGTCTGGAGTCTTGATCTCCTCCATACCTGCTTCATGCCCTGGAGGACGGGGCTGTGGCTCCCCACACCCTCTAGCAAATCATTACATGAAGGAACCTTTTAATACAAGCACGCTCATGCTCACAGGTGTACACACGGGGACTCACACACACAAACTACACCCTTTTTGGCTCCTACCTCAAAGCACACTGTGTGCTGTCCATCTTACGTGCTGCACAATAATGTTTAATATTTAGTATTTACTGTTATATTCACATAGATCATCGTGATGTTGTTTATTCTATTGCTCTCTTTTTCTTCTGCTTGTTTTCTTTTTTCTTTCTCAACAGGTGATCCAGGTGATTGATATATGTATTTTTTGTCTTTTTATTTTGTTGGTTTTTAGTTTTTTGCCCTTTATCCCCGTCCCTCTTCTCCGCTGTTTTTCTTTCCCTCTTTCTTTCTCCCCTTTCTTTTCCTCATTCAAGTTTGTCCCGTATTTAGCAAGTGAAAATAAAAAATAAAATAAACAATAAAAGGTGAATCAAATAGACCACAGGTGTCGAACTCCAGGCCTCCCTCAAGGGCCGGTGTCCTGCAGGTTTTGGATGTGACCTTGATCCTACACAGCTGATTTAAATGGCTAAATTACCTCCTCAACATGTCTTGTAGTTCTTCAGAGGCCTGGTAATGAACTACTCATTTGATTCAGGTGTGTTCACCCAGGGTGTTATCTAAAACCTGCAGGACACCGGCCCTCGAGGCCTGGACTTCGACACCCCTGAAATAGACCATTACGGCAAGGCTGGGATGGTCCATTTGGTAAAGTAAATCCGTTGGGCATCTTCCTTCACCTTTAGACAATAATTCTGATGGCAAAAGAACCAAACGGGACAGGCAAAAAAAGAAAAAGAAAATAGTGTGATTTGGCCATCTGAACGTCCTACCTATACGACGGAGCCATTAACCACGTAAGGTAGCATATTCTGATAAGGTAGCATGGATTGATAGACAAGACCATAAATTTACGCTACGGTAGGATGTTTTGACAAGGTAGGACGTTTTGTCAGAACAAGGGCACTAATGAATGTCACAAAGGCACATTTGCAACGTAAACACTGTCACTAAGTAGAACACCAGCGGAGTGATACACCACCTGTTGTCAGGCCTGCGGGTTTATCCCTGTGCTGTTCTCCTCTGTCTTTTGGTGGACAAACTTTGTTTTTACTGGCACACATCAGTAAGGAGCATCTTATTGCGAAACCTGATTGTTGGGGCGATCATGGCTCAAGAGTTGGGTGTTCATCTTGTAATCGGAAGGTTGCCAGTTCGAGCCCTGGCTCGGACAGTCTCGGTCGTTGTGTCCTTGGGCAAGACACTTCACCTACCGCCTACTGGTGATGGCCAGATGGCGCAATATGGCAGCCTCGCTTCTGTCAGTGTGCCCCAGGGCAGTTGTGGCTACAACTGTAGCTTGCCTTCACCAGTGTTTGAATGTGAGAGTGAATGAATAGTGGAATTGTAAAGCACTTTGAGGGGTCCCGAAAAGCGCTATATAAATGCAATCCATTATTATTGTTCTCTCATTTTAGTTTTAGTAATATTTTTAAATGGTTGTGCAAAATTTAAAAACTCGGCAGGTGTATTGGCTGCATTTTTAGTAAATAGTTGTATATGTTTACAAAATGTACAATTATATTATATTTGCATTTCAAGTTATAAAAATTTACTCAACATGTCTATGTTTTTTTACAGTAAAAAATACTACTAGGATTTTAAGTTCTTTGTGTGATTTCAGGACAGTAATACTAATGCAGTATGTCAGTGAAAAAAACAACTAAATTCAGTTGAGCTGAAAAGAATGATACCAAACAAGGCAAGGGGGAAAAAATAAAATGAAACAATTTGAGGGTGAAATACAAACGTAAACTCAAAAGGAGTCAAAAATGGCCGGTTGTATTTCAGACCTCAGTGGGTTAATCCAACAAACGATGAAAAATTAGGTTTAAATTTTTGTTCATGACAGTGCAGATTTCTGACATTTTGTGTAATTTAAGTGTCACCCTTTTTAACTGAGTAGTCAAAAATCAATCAAATCCACAGTAATCTGTCATCCAAAGTCAAGAAAAAACAATATTTCAGAATCTACTCTTGTTGGGTTCAGTTAGGATCGTAAGGAGACTGGCAGTGGTAACTCAACTTAAAGAAGGAAAAACCCTCCACTCAGAATGAGACACTGACAACAACTTAAAGGAAAAAAAGTGATCTGACTGTATTCAACATTTAAATGGTCGAAAACATAGACATGAACAAAACATTTAAATCAATTCAAACATGTAAATATCAACAATGTACAATATATCATTTAAAGTGTCCATAAATGTATTAGGTAGGCTGTCCATTTCAGTTCAGTGCACTTCGTATTCAGTGTTCTTAGTAAGTGTTAATTGTCTTTAGTCACAGTTTTGCTTTTAGATGCATCAGTTTTTTGTGCTAAGTGGAATCAGATCTGACCCAAAAAAAGGAAAAAAGTAACAACATAAAGCGTCCTGAGATCTCAGTAAAAAACGTTAATCCTTAAAAAAAAATTGCAAATCGTTGTATCCTACCACCCTCCAAGGAAACAGGTGGCCTCCAGATTGAGAATGTCCTTTCTAGGCACCTCCAGTGGCATCCAGTCCTTAGATGGCACCACTCGGTCCTTGCAGCAGATTTCTACCACAAAAAAACCAGCCAGGATATTCTTCAAAGAAAACATTAATTCCGTAGCGCAACACGTTACAGGACTGAATCTCCACACAGCTTTGTGCATCTAGCTCCGTGCAGGCGGATGCAGTGAAAGAAAGTCACCACGCACAGCGCTATGGTGCATTCACGGTACATGGGAAAACTCAGCACTTAACAAAACAGTAACACTTAAAATTAGAATAAAAATACAATACAATTGTCAATAAAATAACCATGGGTTACACTCTCCCCCTCTAAACGGCATGAGTCCCTTCATGCATCGTTGACCAACTGGGACCTGGTGGAGGTGACATGACAGTTTTGGAGAATGCAACACCTAAGGTTTGGAAAAAGGAGCTAATAGCCAAGGTCAGCGGCTCTCCTAACTCATCATAAGTGAACTTCTGAGGTGGGCGTCTTTCTCTGTCAGAGCGCCTCAACATCACTGGTTCTGTAGCACCAGCATCAGTACTAACAGTATCATCATTAATGACTGCAGGCTCTTGTGGAGTGAGATCTGCGTCAGTCATGGTAGGTGTCAAGTCGGGTTCGGGAATGTCAATCACAACATGGTCTGAAGACCTAGCATCGGAAGGAACATAGTCCACACGACTTGTGTTAGAGACTTCAGGTTGTGTCAAGGTAGATTTGCCAATATCAGGTAAGGACGTTTCCGGTACAACAGTGTCAGGGGATGATACAGGGGGATGACTGTCCATCTGCTGTTGGGCTTTAGGATGAGTTGACTCAGGTTGAAAGTAAGGGCCTTTTGTGATGATCTGTGGATTCCATGTGCCAATACATAATTCCTCTTCATCACTCATCTCATCACTGTACTCTCCTCCATTATCATTGCCTTTTGTGCGGTTTGGTTTACTCCTGGTTCTCATTTTCCTTCGATTTCCATTTTGGGAGTCCGATCCAATCTGACCTTCAACAGGTAAGAACCCGCAAGGGAGAAGCAAATCCCTGTGTAATGTACGCTGGGGACCGTCTCCATTTTCCGGTCTGACAACATACACTGGGCTGTCTTTGACACGTTTGACAACAATGTGAATATTTTGTTCCCAACGGTTAGCGAGTTTGTGCTTCCCTCTAACGTTCACGTTCCTTACTAAAACTCTCTTCACCTGAAACAGTTCTGCAGCTTTGATCTTTTATCAAACCTCATTTTATTTTTCTCACCCATCTTTTGTGAGTGTTCGCTGGCAAGGGTGTAACTCTCTTGGAGGTTTTGGCGAAGACTTTTAACATAGTCAGAGTAAGACTTTGGACTGGTTTTGCCCGGGTGAGTACCAAGGACGAGATCAACAGGCAACCTCGGCTGTCTGCCGAACATAAGTTCGTATGGACAGTACCCTGTTGTGTCATTTCGTGTACAGTTATAAGCATGTGTTAATGGTCTAACAAAGTCTCTCCAATGGTACTTGTCTTTGTCCTCCAGTGTGCCTAACATGTCTAAGAGAGTCCTATTGTACCTTTCCACCGGGTTTCCCCGTGGATGATAGGGCGTCGTGCGAATTTTACTTGTCCCAATCAATGTGCAGAGTTCTTTAACAAGCTTAGATTCAAAATCTCTGCCTTGGTCACTAAGCAGACGGCTAGGGATACCATAGGGGATGATAAGGTGATCCCAAAGAGCCTTGGCTATGGTCTTAGCCTTTTGATCTTTTGTCGGGACCGCGACTGCAAACTTTGTGAAATGGTCTGTCAACACTAACACATTTCTGGTGTCCCGACTATCTGGCTCAATAGACAAGTAATCAATGCACACTAGCTCAAGGGGGTAAGTTGCCTGAATATTCTGTAGTGGAGCAGCCTTTTGGGGAAGGGCCTTTCTCATGAGACAACGTGAGCATTTCTTGCACTTCTCTTCAATGGACTGAGCCATCCGTGGCCAGTAAAACCTTGCCCGAGCGAGATGTAAGGCACGCTCAAACCCGAGGTGACCAACCTCGTCATGTACACCTTTCAGGGCTCTGTCACGGTACTTTTGGGGCAGTACTAACTGGTACACAAGGGAATCTCTGTCATTGAATTTCCTGTAAAGCACGCCATTACTGAGCTCGAATTTGTTCCATTGTTTCAGAAGGAGTTTAACATCTGACGATTCAAGATTTGTTTCTTTGGGGCTGGGTTTCAAGCCTCTTCCCAACAGGGCTATAACACGAGCGAGAGAAGGATCATCCTTTTGTGCAGCGCACCAATCAGCATCTGTCATTGAGGGTAAGATGTCTTCTCCATAAGCCTCAGTGACTGAGCTGGGGTCAATAGCAAGACTCTCGACAACTGAGAGGGTTTCTGAATGGCATGAAACTGAATGACGCTGACACAAAGCAGAAAACGTTTCATGGTCAAGATTGTTTGGCATGTTAATGAGACGTTCTTTCATGTCATCAATACGAGCTTTTTCTTTGACAAATGCCTCATCTTCACGAGGAGGCTCTTGGGGCCGCCGAGACAACCCATCAGCATCTTTGTTTGCTTGACCTGCCCTGTACTTAATATTGAAATTGTAAGTAGACAAGGCAGCCAGCCACCTGTGTCCTGCCGCATCTAATTTCGCAGTTGTCAAAACATAAGTTAGCGGGTTATTGTCGGTGAGTACAGTGAAGCTAGAACCGTAAAGGTAGTCATTGAACTTTTCACACACAGCCCACTTGAGGGCTAAGAATTCAAGTTTGTGTGTGGGATAGTTCTGTTCACTCTTAGAAAGCCCCCTGCTAGCGTAAGCAATTGCTCTCAGCCTCCCCTCTTGCTCCTGATAGAGCGCAGCTCCCAACCCATCCCGACAAGCATCCGTGTGCAATACATAGGGGAGTTGTGGGTTGGCAAAAGCAAGAACTGGTGCAGAAGTCAGTTTTTCGATTATTGTTCGGAAGGAGGTTTCACACTCATGAGTCCATTGTTCCCCGAGAGGCTGAGTGGGACTGTAAGAAAGTCTGGGCGGTTCTCTCTTGTAAATCTTGCCTCTCTTCTTCGGTGGCCGGTAACCGGCAGTGAGACGATTCAACGGTTTGGCTATCTTGGAGTACCCTTCGACGAAACGCCTATAGTATCCAGCGAAGCCTAAAAAACATTTGAGCTCTTTGAAATTAGATGGGCGCGGCCAACTTTTCAGAGCAGAGATCTTTTCGGGATCGGTGTGGACTCCGTGAGCATCCACAACATGCCCTAAATACTTCACAGATGTTTTGAAGAAGTGGCATTTTTCTGGGGATAATTTAAGACCGTAGTCTCTCAAGCGAGTAAGAACTTTCATTAGCCGGGATTCGTGCTCTTCTAATGTGTCTGAGAACACAATGAGGTCGTCTAAAAAGACAAGCACTTCAGTGAGGTGGAGATCACCCACACACTTCTCCATCAGGCGTTGGAAGGTGCTTGGGGCATTTGTAACACCCTGTGGCATCCTATTAAATTCATAGAAGCCAAGAGGACACACAAAGGCTGTCTTAGGCTTGTCCTCCTCGGCTACCTCCACCTGATAGTAACCGGACTTAAGGTCCATGACCGAAAACCATTTAGCTCCACTCAGAGCTGTGAATGTCTCCTCAATATTTGGCAGGGCATATGCATCTCGAATAGTTCTTAGATTTAGTTTACGGTAATCTATGCATAGCCTTATCGAGCCATTCTTTTTCCTTACCAATACAATTGGTGAGGCGAAAGGACTTTGTGACTCTCGAATGATGCCTGCATCCAGTAGTTCTCTCAGATGTTGTTTGACAGCTTCTCTGTCACTTGGGTGTATGGGCCTTGGCTGCTCTTTGAAAGGTGTTTCATTGTTCAATTTGATTTGGTGCTTCACAGCTGTGGTGTGGCCATGGGACATGTCATCGAGAGCAAAAACTTCAGGGATGGACCTCAGTTTTCCCAGAATTCGCTCTTTCCATTGCTCTGGGATGGGAGAATCATCAAGGTTGAATGTGAGGTTGTCGCTGTTTGGTTCATTTCGACTTGGAGGATTCCGAGTTTGACTCGATGCTAGTGGGGAAACATGTTGGGCTGCACAAGCTTGAGCGACAATGCTATTTGACTGCAACGTAACAGCATGTTCACTAACATTGTGTACAATGACAGGTACTTTACTGCTGGAATTAAAAGGAATGTCTACTAAAGCCGATTCAAGAAGCAATCCACCTGGTAACTTGTATTTCTCGTGCGGCTCAAGGACAAAACTTGTGTTCCGGTTGTTCTTTCTTAATCTCACATTTCCCATTAGGCATTGTTTGTGTCTTGCAGGGATTGTCACTGCCCCTTTGCTATGCAACGTGACATGGCAGGAATGAGTATCATTTCTTTGTACTTGGGCAACATGTTGAAGGATCGTTGCAAACTGCTTAGAGTGTAGCTTACAAATGAACTTGGGACCATCTTGATGTACTAACTGTCCATAAACCCGTAAAAGCACATTTGTCCCTATCAACAGCGGAATTCTACTGTTAAAGTGACACTCAGGAACAACGAGGGCCAAAACAGCTAATTGTTGTTCTTTGCCTGCAATGCTTTCAGGAAATGTAATGCAAGTCTGAACATAACCCAAGTATGGCACGTTTTGCCCTCCTGCTCCTTCAATTTCAAGAAGAGCATGTATTGGCTGGATGGGAAGGTGGGAAAGGTGCATCTTGTGAAAAGACTCAGAAATGGTCGTAACCTGTGAGCCTGAGTCCATTATGGATTCACAGGGCACCCCATCAACGAGTACTGACGCTGCACAGCGTGGGCCTATGAGACCTTGAGGCAAGAGGGAGTTAGGATCTAGGCTGTCTATGGGTTGAATGGGTTCTGTGATTTGCACTTCAGGACCACGAGCTAATGTCTCGGGACTGGGGGAATCAAGGGTTTCAGCTCCTGTGTGTCCCACGACAGGAGCTGCCGCTAGTTTAAAGCAAACGGGGCTGTGGCCTGTCGTGCAGCAAAATCAGCCTGTTTCTTTCTCAACTCTGCATGCTTTTCTCGGACAAGTGTGGGATTAGCATCATTTGTGCAGCTTACTGCGATATGATTGTCTTCCCCACACTTAAAGCAAAACCATGCCCGGGGTGTGCCAGGTACTTTAGCAAAAGCCCGTGGGTTTCTGGTATTAACAGCTAGAGAATTTGTGGGCTCAATGTTCTCTGGTTTGGTTGAATGTCTTTGGCTTTGGACAAGCATTTGGACTTGTTTGGTCAACTCGGCTATTTGACTTTCAAGCTTGGCAGTTTCATTCGGTTTTGGGTTCACAGATTTGGATTTAGTGCTTACAAGAGGTTCAGTACTTGGGGTGGTGCTCCTTTGCCTTTGAGTTAAAGTTAACTGTTCAACTTGCTTTGTGAGCTCATTGACTCTTTGTTCGAGTTTCACAGCTTCACTGTCAGTTGGAGTAGGAGTTGCAAGTGGTACTTGGTCAAAGGTGGGCATACTAAAAACTGAATGTGCATGTGCAGCAGCTTTTGTTGCACCCAAATGTTTCTTCATGCGGTCCAATTTGGCTGAACGACGCTCTTCCTCGGTTCTCAACATGAGGAGAAGCTCTGGAAACGAGGGTGGAAAGCTCTTTTTTGCTTCAAGCTGGAGACTTATTATCAAGCTTTGGTCCCAGCAACCTCTAATGAATTGCTTAAGAAGCAGTTCATTTACATTTGCAGGAGGGGCTCCCCCTCTAGAAATGACTCGTGTGAGAAGGCTGTGAAGACGGTTCAAGAAGGCAGATGGGTTTTCTCCGCTGTTTTGATTCGAGCCAAGGAAGGCAGTGAAAAGCTCTTCACCGTCCTCAACAACTCCAAAGGCTGAATCAAGCTGAGTGACATAAGCACTTGGTGATGCAGTGACCCCTAGAGGCTTTACAACTTCAGATGCAGGGCTAAGTAAGCTCTCAAGTATCTTCCTCACTTTGAGGGCATCAGTCAGAAAAGGGTCACTGAGTAGAAGATCGACTTGGGTACGCCATGTCTCATAGTCGACTTCACCATTGGGCCGTGGAAGTCGGCCTGAGAAGGTACGTATCTTAGCATGAGCAAGGGGTGCGTGACTTGGCTCATTACGAATAACATGTTCAACCACTACTTTCTGAATATGCGACGGGTTGTAGATGCTCTCGTCTACATGTACTGGACCAGCAAAAGCGTCAGAACGTGGGCTGAAAGCACTTGTGGGTTCTACGGGTTCACTTGAATCAGTATTGGGAATGTTGTCAGCTGTCATATTAATGTTATGGTCAATGGGTGGTCGTGTCTGAGTATGGGGTGTGGGGCTGGCCTGCAACTCGCCTTGGAAAATGCTAAGGAAGCCTGCTCTCCCACTGCCCCCCATAAACTCAAGTTCCTTCAGGTATCTACGGGCCACTTCTTTGCCCATTTCTTCTTGGGTGATATCTCTGACCGTTTTGGAAACCCATTTCACTGTAGGGTCTACAGGGCTGACAACTTCCCCTAAGGTGGAAGGGTCTATCTTTAAGATAGCCTGTTCAGACTCGTACACTATAAGTGTTCTGCCTTCGGGCTGATGTGGCTCATCAGGGACCCTGACGATGTTAGAGATCTTACCATTCACTTCGAAAACATTAGTTATATCATGTTCACTACGGTGTCTTTCAATACCTGTAATAAGCAGGGTTTTCTGGCTATCAACTCTAAAGCGTTCACAAAGGTCAAGTGCCATTTTCGAAAATAAACGTATCACTCAGTGTGTCATATGAGTTGGAGGTAAAACCACTATGACAATCTCCTGGCTGGCTCGCCACTAGTTGTCACCCTTTTTAACTGAGTAGTCAAAAATCAATCAAATCCACAGTAATCTGTCATCCAAAGTCAAGAAAAAACAATATTTCAGAATCTACTCTTGTTGGGTTCAGTTAGGATCGTAAGGAGACTGGCAGTGGTAACTCAACTTAAAGAAGGAAAAACCCTCCACTCAGAATGAGACACTGACAACAACTTAAAGGAAAAAAAGTGATCTGACTGTATTCAACATTTAAATGGTCGAAAACATAGACATGAACAAAACATTTAAATCAATTCAAACATGTAAATATCAACAATGTACAATATATCATTTAAAGTGTCCATAAATGTATTAGGTAGGCTGTCCATTTCAGTTCAGTGCACTTCGTATTCAGTGTTCTTAGTAAGTGTTAATTGTCTTTAGTCACAGTTTTGCTTTTAGATGCATCAGTTTTTTGTGCTAAGTGGAATCAGATCTGACCCAAAAAAGGAAAAAAAGTAACAACATAAAGCGTCCTGAGATCTCAGTAAAAACGTTAATCCTTAAAAAAAAAAAAATTGCAAATCGTTGTATCCTACCACCCTCCAAGGAAACAGGTGGCCTCCAGATTGAGAATGTCCTTTCTAGGCACCTCCAGTGGCATCCAGTCCTTAGATGGCACCACTCGGTCCTTGCAGCAGATTTCTACCACAAAAAAACCAGCCAGGATATTCTTCAAAGAAAACATTAATTCCGTAGCGCAACACGTTACAGGACTGAATCTCCACACAGCTTTGTGCATCTAGCTCCGTGCAGGCGGATGCAGTGAAAGAAAGTCACCACGCACAGCGCTATGGTGCATTCACGGTACATGGGAAAACTCAGCACTTAACAAAACAGTAACACTTAAAATTAGAATAAAAATACAATACAATTGTCAATAAAATAACCATGGGTTACATAAGCATCTAACAATGTGATTGTTTTCTAAAAAAAACCAGTGAAACTTAAGTTAGACTTGTGTTTGTAAATGAACCGCCCCATGTTGTGTAGCTTTCTGGATTTTATACTTATTGGGCTACATATTTATTTATTATACAGGCTATACAGTACATAAAATAAAAACTCACATGTTTTATGTAACTAAAGTGTGTAATTATGTGGGCTACAGACAATAATTAAGTTATAGACTATATTTATATCAAAAACGTGTATACTTACTGCATTTGAATCATTTTAAACATATGTAACCACCTGCATATGTGTTTGGGAAAAAATCTTTGATTTTGCCACCCCATTTGATTTCTTTGCCACCCTCATGCCACGCTAAAAAAATTTCTCTAGATCCGCCCCTGCTGCCCGGGGGAAGAACATCATGGACTTATCACTAACTTTGTTCTTCAGTGCACGTATTACTTGGTCAATCCTACAGAGGTCTTTTTAAACAAAAGTTAAGGCTTTGTCTAGTATGCAATTTTTATGTCATAAATAAGGAATACAGGGAGTGCAGAATTATTAGGCAAGTTGTATTTTTGAGGAATAATTTTATTATTGAACAACAACCATGTTCTCAATGAACCCAAAAAACTCATTAATATCAAAGCTGAATGTTTTTGGAAGTAGTTTTAGTTTGTTTTAGTTTTAGCTATTTTAGGGGATATCTGTGTGTGCAGGTGACTATTACTGTGCATAATTATTAGGCAACTTAACAAAAACAAATATATACCCATTTCAATTACTTATTTTACCAGTGAAACCAATATAACATCTCCACATTCACAAATATACATTTCTGACATTCAAAAACAAAACAAAAACAAATCAGCGACCAATATAGCCACCTTTCTTTGCAAGGACACTCAAAAGCCTGCCATCCATGGATTCTGTCAGTGTTTTGATCTGTTCACCATCAACATTGCGTGCAGCAGCAACCACAGCCTCCCAGACACTGTTCAGAGAGGTGTACTGTTTTCCCTCCTTGTAAATCTCACATTTGATGATGGACCACAGGTTCTCAATGGGGTTCAGATCAGGTGAACAAGGAGGCCATGTCATTAGTTTTTCTTCTTTTATACCCTTTCTTGCCAGCCACGCTGTGGAGTACTTGGACGCTGCGTGTGATGGAGCATTGTCCTGCATGAAAATCATGTTTTTCTTGAAGGATGCAGACTTCTTCCTGTACCACTGCTTGAAGAAGGTGTCTTCCAGAAACTGGCAGTAGGACTGGGAGTTGAGCTTGACTCCATCCTCAACCCGAAAAGGCCCCACAAGCTCATCTTTGATGATACCAACCCAAACCAGTACTCCACCTCCACCTTGCTGGCGTCTGAGTGGGACTGGAGCTCTCTGCCCTTTACCAATCCAGCCACGGGCCCATCCATCTGGCCCATCAAGACTCACTCTCATTTCATCAGTCCATAAAACCTTAGAAAAATCAGTCTTGAGATATTTCTTGGCCCAGTCTTGACGTTTCAGTTTGTGTGTCTTGTTCAGTGGTGGTCGTCTTTCAGCCTTTCTTACCTTGGCCATGTCTCTGAGTATTGCACACCTTGTGCTTTTGGGCACTCCAGTGATGTTGCAGCTCTGAAATATGGCCAAACTGGTGGCAAGTGGCATCTTGGCAGCTGCACGCTTGACTTTTCTCAGTTCATGGGCAGTTATTTTGCGCCTTGGTTTTTCCACACGCACCCTGTTGACTATTTTGAATGAAACGCTTGATTGTTCGATGATCACGCTTCAGAAGCTTTGCAATTTTAAGACTGCTGCATCCCTCTGCAAGATATCTCACTATTTTTGACTTTTCTGAGCCTGTCAAGTCCTTCTTTTGACCCATTTTGCCAAAGGAAAGGAGGTTGCCTAATAATTATGCACACCTGATATAGGGTGTTGATGTCATTAGACCACACCCCTTCTCATTACAGAGATGCACATCACCTAATATGCTTAATTGGTAGTAGGCCTTCGAGCCTATACAGCTTGGAGTGAGACAACATGCATGAAGAGGATGATGTGGACAAAATACTCATTTGCCTAATAATTCTGCACTCCCTGTATTATAGTTTAAATGGATTTTTTTTCTCTTGTTTTTTGATATATTTGTTTTAAAATGTATCCAAACCATAAAAGTGTAGATGCTAACGCCACCACCACTATTTTAATATAGCAAAAATAGTCATAATATAAACCTCTAATTTGTACCCTCCCCTATCAGCAAAAAAGAATCTCCTTAAAAAGTGAAAACTTTCTTAAAACTAGAAAAGTTTCACTAAACTTAAAGCTTAGTGTTTAGAGCAACATGCACATTCTTACTTGGCTTTCTTCGTACATTAATCATTAAAGTCTTTGACAGAGTTGCTTCTTTTTACATACGGTTGCAGGTTTGAGTGGCTTTCAGGAGAAAGCATTATTGACAGAATAAGTGGAGGAGAGCTGTCATGTTCAAAAGACTAAAGCAGTATAGCTAGCAATAGCAGAGGGTTTCAAACATCAAAGGTAAACAGAAATATTTCAGTCAGGAAACAAAGCTTTCACAATTAAGCCAGTATATTAACACTTTGATCCACACAGTACATAAATGTGCAGTAACACGTTACTGATGTTTGTTTTTTTCTGTTCTCTTTGTGTTTATATCCCACAGAGCTCAAAGTGAGGCCTGGAGAAGATTCCATTCTTCAGTGTCAGAGTCCCAGAGGTGACGTCATCATCCTGTTGGAGTGGAGAAGATCTGATCTCAAGTCAGACACCTATGTTTTCTTCTTCCGAAACCAGCGTCCATATGAAAACTACCAGCATGAGTTCTTCAAAGGCCGAGTGGAGCTGAGAGATCCATCCATGAAGGATGGAGACGTTTCAGTGATTCTGAAGAATGTCAGCACCAGCGATACAGGAACATACGAGTGTGAGATTACAACCAGGAACAAAGAAGGTGTCATAACTGAGACTAAGCACTCGGTCAACCTCACAGTCACAACCTCAGGTGAGTTTGTAGATAGATGTTTGACTTACAGTGTCCGATCTGTGTGTGATTCTGTGTTTGTTTGTTAGGGTGTCAGCAGTGAACTTCTCCCTATCTTAGCCTCTTGATGGTGGGAAACTGCACAGCAAACCACAAGGTCATTTAAACTTATTGCACCAGCTCTGTCTGATAACTTGTGGCTTATTAGATTCTGCATGGTGAACGTAGACATGGGGAGGACACAGTCCAGTGTACTTCTAGTGCCAGTGTCAAGCTCAGATACATGGGGAGGGTTGTGTCAGGAATCAGACATACAATATTTGACAAATCAAACATGTTAATCATCACAAATGAGCTTACCACACTGAATCAGTCTGGGTTAACACTGACTGCCCCTGGTGCTGTTGACCAAAAGGGTGAAACTGTGCAATTGTTGGTCAAAGACAAAGGAAGAGATGAGGGGATGGTGTGTTTAGGAGGCAGTGAGAGAGAAGGAAAGGCAAGAGTGTGGACACCTTCAAAGTAGGGACTATGACAGGTAACGATAGAGAGTAGGGTAATATGATGGAGGGAAGGACGGTAGATATACTGTGTGGGTAGGAGACCAGGTGAAAGGAAAGCAAGGCCAGGCACATCGCAGGTGGATTCAAACTTTTCTACTGTGGTGTTGTCAGAAAGAGAAATGGAGTAGGGACAATTGTTAATAAAGAAGTTCAAAGGTAATCCAAGGACATGATTGTAAGTCATTAAAATCATCAAAATAAATATTTGTAAGCGACTCAGAAGAAGAACAAAATAAATTCACCTTAGCTGCCGTCACATGTGGGAGGTGAAAGAGAGTCAGATAGGATGAAGAGTTTAAAGCTGGAAACTGGAGCAAGTTGTGTGAAATGGAAGTAGCTTTTTGTTTTGAATCATGTCGTGTCAGTCGATAATAAATGCATCTGCAGCAGTTTGAGAGAGAACATGAAAAAAGAAGACTTTCTGCAGCCAGTGTAGTCTTTTGCTGCTGGATGCTGTTCTTTGCTCCTGTTAGCTGCTGAATATGCTGTAAAACTGTCAACCATGACCACAGCAGCTCTACACAACAGTTGATAGCCAAAAATCAGCAGATGCAATCAATATGTATTATTCTGATTGTTCTGCATTACTCCCAGCAGCTATATAACAGTTTGAAAAAGTGAAACATGAAATATTTTCAGCATACTTGGTGGTTGGACTCCTCACACCTGTTTCTACTCTGCAGGTTTCATAGATGAAGACACCAAGGATGGAGGAGACAAGGATGGAAGAGACAGGGATAAGTTGCTTCCTTTCATAATACTTCTTTGGTTTTTATTTTCTTTATAATAATTAGTTATTTGCATACATAGCCACAGAAAACAGCATAGAAATTATCTGCAGCTAACAGCAAATGTTAAACAGCTGATGTAAAATGCCTGAGGTCTGTGTACTGCTGAATGATTGGAGGTCCTGCTGATCCATAAAGATGTGAATGTGTTTGAAAAGGTGTGATTTTAATCTTTACTCTCAAACACTTAAACAGCTGAAAGAATAAAAACTAAAACTGTCAGGAGCAGGTTAAGCATGACTTTACTAAATCCAGTGAATGGAGCACAAACTGTAGATGATTTGAAGCTGAAACACAGAACATAATCTCCTCCTGACAGTTTATTTTTATCCTTTCAGCTGCATTTTAAATATAACAACAAAATTCAAATTCAAATTTGATATGAAGCCAGCAAGTGCAGTGCAGGTGTCCTGTTTTTGATTGTTTAGAACAATCAAATAGGGATAAAATTGTTTGCTGCAAAAACGAAAAGAAGATCAACGAGTAAAGTTGAGTTTAGAAATTTAAATTTAGACCCTCCTACTCTCACTACAGATGTTCGAGGGATCTTCCATGAATTATGATGCCATTTTTTCAGAGAATTGATTAGTCAGTAGGCTGCGATGTTTATAGCTGTTCATTTCACACAACATAAGTTACCATGACGATTTACCCCAGTAAGAAGAAAACCACGTTTAGTACAGAAAACCCTGAAGTTACCTGAATACGGCAAAATCAGTGGTTTGTACTGTATGTTTCATTGCATTGTTATTCCACTTCTTTGTTAGTCAGTGGTTTGTTTGTTTGTCAGGACATTGCGAACCACATTTGCCCAACAACCCTCCTGACAAATATCGAATTAAAAGTGCTGTGGAGGTAAGAAATAACGACACGAGAGGTCCCTGTGTCTCACTCCAACTGTTTATTCACACACTGTCTCTCAGAACTTAAGATACAGTAAGCGCCAAAATCTCCACCCAGCTCTTCCCTTCAACTTGGGTGTGAGTGGAGCCATCTGGTGGTCCGCCACACATACCCCCCCTTGAACACACAGTTAGGTCTCTATTCAGTCCAGGACCCTGGGCCTAAGCAAACGACCCGAACGACTGAACCTGGGAGGGAGAGAACAGGCAGAGGAAGGTCCATCCTGTGAACGAGGCTGGTGAAGGCGAGCAGGAAAGGCAGAAGGAGGCTCAAACGTCGGTGGTCCGGGGGTAGTCCTGCGGGGGAAACCAGAGTCTGTCAACCCCATTGAAGGAGGGCGGCCACGGCGAGGGGCCTGGGCCGGCACTACATTACTGTCCGGAAGAACATGTGCAGGCTTAAGTCTGTCAACACACACAGTCTCCCTTCGACCCCCAAAATCCAAAACAAAATGTTTCTGGCCCGGTTCGATAACCCTGAATGGGCCGTCATACAGCGGCACAGCGCGGTGTCTTGTGGGCATCGTGCCTGACAAAAACAAACTTAGCAGTCTCTAAAGTCTTTGGAACAAAAGTGTCAGGCACGCAATGGTGCACAGGACCAGGAACCCGAGCGGCGCAAAAGTGGGTTGAGCGATAGCACTGATGGATAGAAGCAGGGGAGGGTTCTCAGGCAAGAATTCTCCAGGCACGCCGGAGGGGCTGACCAAACACGAGCTCAGCTGGGGAAGCGCCGAGATCCTCCTTAACCGCACAGCGCAGCCCAAGCAAAACCCACGGGAGGCGGTCAACCCAATTGCCACCTTGTAAGGAGGCACGAAAAGCAGCCTTAGCGACCGGTGGAACCGTTCACACATCCCATTAGCTTGCGGGTTGTATGCGGTTGTGCGGTGGACTTTAGCCCCAGTCCATCAGCCATGGCCGACCAAAGCTCGGAAATGAACTGGGGCCTCTGTCTGACGTAATGTCCGCGCGGGCGGGCGAAACGCGAGACCCAGGTTGACAAAATGCCCTGGCCACCACTGCTGCAGTAGTGGATGCCAGGGGACTGCCTCCGCCACCTGGTGGTCCGGTCAACAACTGTCAAAAGGTGCGTAAAACCTTGTGACGGCGGCAGAGGACCCACCAGATCGACATGCACATGATCGAAACGTTTGCGGGTATAAAGAACTGCTCCAGAGGCGCCTTGATGTGTTTATGAACCTTCGCGACGCTGGCAGGGAATGCACGCCGACGCCCATTCCTTAACTGATTTGCGAAGGCCTGGCCAAACAAATTTAGAGCTGACCAGTTTAACAGAGGCCCGGACCCCGGATGAGAGAGAGCATGTACCGAGTCAAAAACCCGACGACGCCAGGAAACGGGAACCACTGGGCGAGGGCGGCGGTGGAAACGTCACAGACCAGGAAAGGACCACCGTCCTGCATGGGTCTGTCCTCCAGTATGAGGCCCGTCTGGGTGGATTTAAGCTCGAGGATGTCCGGGTCACCGCTCTGATCGGCAGCCATGGCGGAGTAGTCTATGCCGAGAAAGACAGGAGAAACCAGCGCACGGGACAAACAGTCAGCCACATGATTGGATTTACCAGCCACGTGCGAATGTCTGTTGTGAACTCAGAAATGGCTGCCAACTGGCGCTGCTGGCATGCACTCCATGGATCAGAAACCTTGGACATGGCAAACGTCAAGGGTTTGTGGTCCACGATGCGGTAAAGTGACGACCCTCGAGAAAAAACGGAAATGGCGAGTCGCCAGGTGGAGCGCGAGTAGCTCCTGTCAAAAACGCTGTAATTGCGTTCGCTGTCACGCAGCGTCACGGCTGAAAAAAGCGAGCGGTTGCCAGACACCGAGATTCGCTGTTCCAGCACCGCACCCACCGCTATGTCCGACGCATCGGTGGTCAACGCAATCGGCGCTGAGGGGACGGGTGGGCCAGAAGGGCAGCATTAGCTAACACTGACTTAGCATCAGAAAACGCTTGGATGCTTTCTGGACACCAGTCGACGGCGTCATTAGCCTTCTTACCTTTAACGCCCGTAAAGGGGCTTCAGCAGATGTGCCGCCCTGGGGAGAAAACGATTGTAAAATTCACCATCCCCAAAAATTCCTGCAGTGCTTTAACGTTTGCAGGACGCGGAAATTCGAAACAGCTCGGACTTTGTCAGGCAACGGAACCGCGCCCTCAGCGGAAATGCGGTGCCCAAGAAAATCGAGAACGGGCAACCCAAACTGGCATTTAGACGGATTAATAATCAGTCCATGCTCCGTCAAACGCTGAAAACCTGGCGCAGATGGGACAGGTGCTGCTCATTCGAGCTGCTGGCTACCAGTATATCATCAAGATATACAAAAACAAGGGCAGCCCGCCCGCGAAGACAGAGTCCATCAACCGCTGGAAGGTTTGGGCGGCACCTTTCAGGCCAAAAGGCATGCGCAGAAACTCGAACCTGATGATATCCCCGTACCAAATCGATCTTCGAAAAAACCGAGGTCCCTGCAAGATGGGCGGAAAAATCTTGGATGTGGGGAATGGGATAACGGTCGTTCTCCGTGACGTTATTAAGACGGCGGAAATCCCCACAAGGTCGCCACCCGACCATCAGATTTAGGCACCATGTGTAAAGGAGAAGCCCAGGCACTATTCGAACGCTGCACGATGCCCAGGCGCTCCATGGTGGCAAATTCTTCCTGAGCGACAGCCAGTTTAGCAGGGTCGAGGCGACGCGGCGAAAAACGGGGCCCTACTGTAGTTATGTAATGCTCCACCCCATGCTTCGTCACAGTGCTCGAGAAAGTGGGGACAGTGAGTGAGGGAAACTCAGAAAGCAAACATTGAAAACGCCACCCGAATCCACTGAGTTAGCATGCACCACGGGCTGAGCACCCCGAGTAAAACAGGGTAATGAGGAAAATGACACAGCATCAATTAAACGTCTGTTAGCAACATCAACCAGCAGTCCGTGAGCACAAAGAAAATCAGCGCCTATTATAGGCACAGAGCTAGCAGCAACAACAAAGTTCCACTGAAAGTCACGGTCATGAAAGCAAACAGTCACCAACCTTTCACCGAAGGTTTTGATGGGAGAGCCATTAGCCGCTGTTAGCAATGGCCCGCAGCCCTCAGCTAGCCTGTCCGAGCCAGCCGGGGGAAGAAGGCTCTTCTGTGAGCCGGAGTCCACCAGGAAACGCCTCCCGGCGTGAGTCCTCTAAGAAAAGCAGCCTTTCCTTGTTGCCAGCGGTCGCGGCTGCTACCGAGCGCTGACATGCCCGTTTCCCTGGGTCTGGAAACTGCAAGGCGGGAGACAGCGCCGGGCCTTCGCTCCAAAACGCTGGTGATAAAAGCAAAGCCCTTTTCCGCGGTGCTGCCGCGCAGCGATTCCGGCCACCGTGGACGAGTCGGAGGGTCCCTGGAGCATCGGTGAGGAGGCAGGGGAAAACGCTGGTGAGTCCTGAACAACCGCCTGACGCGCGAAACTCCTGGTAGCAAGGAGGATGCGATCTGCCTCTTCCGCCAGAGAGCGGTAATCCTTCGTGGCCAATAGCGGGGAGTTGGCAAGGCCAGCGCGCACTGGAGCCGGCAACTGTCGGAGAAAGAGGTGGGTGAAGAGAAATCCTCCATCATCCGCGCCCAGCAAGGACAGCATGCTCTCCATGAGCTCGAGGGCGGTGCCGTCGCCCAGGCCCGCGAGGGAAAGGAGTTTCTCGGCTCGCTCAGCATCAGAGAGGGAGTAATGCCGCAGCAGCAGCGCCTTGAGGCGGTGTACTTGCCTTGGGCTGGAGGGTCCCGGAGGAGAGTCATCACGCGGGGGTTGACAGCGGGTCAAGAGAAGCCACCACATGGTGGTATTTAGTATCGTCGGCTGAAACTCCACGAAGAGCTAACTGAGCTTCTACGTTACACGAACCATGAAGGGGATCGTGAAGCCAAAAATCCGGCAATTTAAGCGCCACAGCAAACGCAGCCATCGGCGGAGGTGCAAATCCGGCGGCAGCCGATGCTTCCAGGCCGGAGCTGGCTTCGTCGTCGAGCCTTAGCGTGTTCGCTACTGGGGTCACCAATGTGGAGGTAAGAAATAACGACACGAGAGGTCCCTGTGTCTCACTCCAACTGTTTATTCACACACTGTCTCTCAGAACTTAAGATACAGTAAGCGCCAAAATCTCCACCCAGCTCTTCCCTTCAACTTGGGTGTGAGTGGAGCCATCTGGTGGTCCGCCACAGTGCCAGCATTTATATGATGTATGTAGATATTTTATAAAAATCCCACAATCATGTGTTTTTGCATTTGACAGTTCAAATGCAAAAACACATGATCAAATGATATGTAAGATTAGAGTTGTGTGTCACAATGTAATGTATCATGAATTAAGCTATAATGATTGTAGCATCTGTATGTTTGCATGTTTGAGGGGTGATAATGTACAGACTTTTTATGTTTTGCTGTGATTGTTTTAATAAAGATGTTTTTATTCTTTTATCTTTTGTCTTAAGTGACTGTTAGAAAGTTAAAAATGATGTCAAAATCATAGGGGACAAAAGGGTTTTAAACCTGATTTAGTCATAAGGTCAGTCTGTTTTCTTACTACGTCTGCTCCTCACTCCTGGTGTTCAGTGGCCCATCAAGCCAACCTGTAACTGTCCCAGAGACAGTTCAATAAAGGTGTTTTTATGTTTCTGTGACAGATTCATGTTAATTTTAGTTCATATATTTCTTGAAAAGGGTTAAAAATGTATTAAATAAGATAATAAAAAAGTGTAGCATTTATTAGGAACTTGCCTAAAATATGTGATTAAAAAAATAAAAGTGGCATAAAATATAAAGTGCTGTTTGAGGTACAGTTTGATGGTCTCGTGACCCGAGTTTAGCTGAGAGCACAACCATGGTGTGTCAGGACTAGCACGAACACAGAGCTACAGATACAGCTGAAAGTAATGTTATTCTGCATGTGGTCCAAGAGGCGCACACAGTAATGATTTTTATGTATATTGTATATAATGTTTATACATGCTTTGACATTGGCAATAAAAGGAGATTTTCAGTAATATCCTTTATTTTTGCATTTTTGTGTTCAGTGTTGTATATGGATTCATGTTTGTGAACAATAACACAATAATGATGTGTTTCAGGTTCATGCGTGTTTTTATGGTTAATGTCTTGTATTGGTAAATAGCATGCAGTCAACAGGAGTTATGAATGGGTTACATTTGAAATACTTGCAGAACAAGTCATTCCATTTATCTTTATAACTGTGTTACTGTACACACTTTGTCCTCTACATTATAATCAATCCAGTCCTTGTAGAGTGAGAGAAGAGCAGTGATGCAGAAAGGAAAGGTGAAGATAAAGGAGGTGTGCTGCCACCTCCTGGCTGTAGTTGAAAGCTGGACATTTTATTCTCTTATTCTCATAAATTAATCAACATTAATTATATTCTACAAAAAAACATGTGTTTAGACTATAAATAGAAAATATTTTCTCTAATTTAGATTTTATTCACTTTTATTTGAGTTTTCCTAACTTTCCTTTTTATTATCAAGGTTAGTTTTTTATGTGTCTCCTCTTGAACTTTGACAGTAAGTTATCACCAGCTGTTTTTACCCTCTGATGTCCCCACTTCTAACTCTGGGATATCAGAACATGTCATTTTTTGTTTTTGAATACTGTTCTCTTAAAAATTGTGCAACGCTTAAAAGTTTTTCTCCAAGATATATAAACAAAACAAAAAAATTACATATGCAGTATATTTTGCTACATACAGAGAAGCTGGCAAGCACAAGTGAAGTGAGGCACTCTGGACTTAATCAGAGGATGATCCCTGCAGCTCCAGGCGCAGCTCACACAGAACAGACAGGTACTCTGCATTGTCTTTGTCATAGTTCAGAGCTTCTTCATAAAACTCAGCAGCTTTCTTGCTGTCGCCCTCAGCTCTGGCCACCTGACCCAGCAGAGCAAGAGCTTCACCATCACCTGGATCCTTTGTCAGACGTCTCTCAGCGATCTGCTTCAGTTTCTGCAGGAAAAAATAGAAGAACAGTGAAATATTAATTCATGTTCTAAAGAAGTTGATTCTGTTCATCTGGACGTAGCGTTTTGTGGGAGAAACGTTTCGTCACTCATCCAAGTGACTTCTTCAGTCTCAGCTGACTGCAGGTTTCCCCAAATCTTATAAACAGTACATTTGCATAATGAATGAAACCAGCCCACTGAAGGAACAACGGGCTGTTAGTTTCTTGATCATTATTATGAAAATGATTGATGCCTGGAGCTTTCTTTAGGTGCCTTCCCAGCTTTGACAAATTTCCACATTTACTCAGGGCCTTCTTGATGTGCTGTTCTTCTGCCTCCCTGGCCGCTGTGTCAGTGGGGATGGTGTTCGCTCTGTGTTGTAGCGTCCTGATGACACCCAGTTTGTGCTCCCGTGGATGATGAGAGTCAACCCTTAGATACTGATCCATATGCATAGGTTTACGGTACACGTCTGCTTTTAGATGTCCCCCATTACTGATGGAAATCTCACAGTCTAAGAAGGCCAACCTGCCACTTTTCATATCTTCCCCCATAATGACATCTCTCACCTTCTCAACAAAATCCAAGGTGTCCTGGATGATAATGTTTTTGTCATCACTAAGTGATGCGAGTGCCTTCCTCTCCTCCATGGTGATGTTGGATGCTGGGGGCTTTGTATTGCTGAGGCAGGCCCTAAACTTTCGTCTGTAGTTACTCTGCTTCCACATGTGTAATGTTGTTGTTTCGAATTGCTGTTTCTGTGGCTGTGATCAGTTCCACTAGTGGGATTTGTCTTGGTGTCACAGCAAAGTTCAACCCTTTTGCAAGGATTTTTCTCTCTACTTGGGTGAGCTGTCTGTCAGACAAATTTTTCACCCACTTGTCCACATCCTCGGTGCAGCATCCTTCACTCATCCACCGTTTGAGGACACTCTCCGTATTATGCTGGTGTTTACAACTCACAACTAGTAAGTCAAACTTTCTTTGTTGCCTGGTATTAGGCTTTTCATGTTGTGCTAGACAAGCCTTCTAAGTGAACTCTAACACCCTTTTAAGAGTATTCTCATCTAGAAGCATTGTAAGTCTCTGTTGGATCCACGTCTTTGTAGATTTTAGCACATAGATGGTAACATTTGTCTCACCTGTTCATTGAACATTGATAAATGACCATCCGTACAATTCACAGAGCGATGGGGAATGGATGCAATCAGGACATCGTAAGATGCTGTGATTGCATCTTACAGCATCTTACAAAGCTGTGACTGCAGCCACTCCCCAACTCTCCTGATCATTAGGTGCCTCAAGGTGGTTTGTGCTCAATGACAGAAAGAAATAAGAGGTGGGACAGATGCCATCTATCCTAACAAGACGTAGTAAAAGACAGTACTGCTGTATTTTTCATAAATGAAAACAAAGTTGAAAACAGTCCTCAGGTGCACAAGTAGGTGATACTGAACAAAACATTTAATTCAAGCGAGGTTTTATATTCACAGACTCGGCCTCAGAACATTCTGCTCACACCCCATGAGTTAGTAACAACACTGAGTTTATATCACACGTAACCTTTGTTATGTCTCTAGTGCTCACCTTAACACACAGGTTCCAATTATAATTTTTCAGTGGTATCAGCAGCCCCTGCAGAGAGAAAACAGCAGAAAACTATCAGGAAGATAAATCCATCCATACTAAGTTCATGTGGTAGATGTGAGCGGTAACATGTTTCACATTAAAGCCCCGACACCTCCACCTAAACATTTTAGTTTTTCGTCTTTCATTGTTATTCTTGGGTTGAAACATGAAACATTAAAGGGCAGCTGCATGTCTAACACTGGACATCAGCTGCCTCATCTTGGTATAATTTGCCCTCTGAAAAATCAGCTAAATGTCACCTTCATTTTCTCTTCAGATAGGACCAATCAGAGTCTGGCACCTAGAAACTTACCTTGGTATAGTGAGCGATGGCTTGAGCCTCATTGCTTTTGTGATAAAGATGAAAGTCACCGCAGTACTGATGGATAGTCTGACAAAGCGTTTCCTCCAACTCTGGTAACTTCTCCAAACAGTGCTGGAAAGTCTCCTCAGCCCTGAGAAACAAAGAGATGATGAGGAATCTACAGCCAGAGGAAAGAAAGAAGGAAGCCCTGCATCTTTGTTTAGACGGGTACCTGCTCAAATCCCCTTCCTCTGCATACAGCAGTGCCAGTTCAGCCCATGCCAGGAAAAAGGATGGTTTTATCTGCACAGCATCTTCAAGGTGACTGATACAAATACGCCTCCACTTACACACCTCTTCTGTGGAGCATTAAAGGGTGATTTGAGTTGTGTTGATTTAAGGATAACATGCAGTATATTTCTGTGTACCTCTGTTGCTGAAGGGCCTGCGGAATTGCTCAGCAATTTTCTTCTGCTTGTAGCACAGAGCCAGCTGGTGGTGAAAATAATCTGATTCATCATCCCTTCTCAGGCCTCGCTTAAACATATCAATAGCCTCATCCAGTCGATTCTGAAGCACATTTTAAAACACTAATCAGATACAAATATTCAGATCAATTTGAGGTTAAATAAAAGAAAAAAACATTGTTCAAACTCTCTTAACGGCTGTAAATACACTGGAAAAGTGATGAATGTTCAAAGGAAATTCTCTCCTCTGCACACCAGCAACTTATATAAATATACGAAAATCTACAAAAAATAAAAAAAAAACCTTGTCCTGGAACAATTAGTGAAAGAAACAAAAAACAGGAGATAGGAAATCCCCCAGACAAACCCAGACTCCAAGCTCAGAGGTTACAGTCGTTTCAGAGAGGCAACATTAACCTGTTGGTGCAAATGATCTTGTTATAGCCTCTGACAGTGGACTCATCTTTGTGCTTGTCCTGCTAGACCTCAACGCCGTTGACCATATTTTTTTAGAGTGATTAGAGCACGCTGCAGGTATTACAGTTACTGCGCTGCAGTGGTTTGTATCATATCTCTCCAATAGACTCAAATTTGAATTTGTTCATGTAAATGTATTTATTATTGTGCTATCTACTGTACAATATAAAGCGCCTTGAGGCGACTTTTGTTGTGATTTGGCGCTATATAAATAAAATTGAATTGAATTGAATTGAAATGGAGAGTCCTCTTCACACATTTAGGTTAACTATGGTGTTCCACAGGGTTCAGTGCTAGAACCAATTCTGTTTACATTATACATGCTTCCCTTAGGCAGTATCCTTAGAAGACATAATATACATTTTCACTGCTATGCTGATGACACACAGCTTTATCGTGGCTCAAGAGTTGGCAGTTCGTCTTGTAATCGGAAGGTTGTCGGTCCGAGCCCCGGCTCAGACAGTCTTGGTTGTTTGTCCTTGGGCAAGACACTTCACCTGTTGCCAACTGGTGGTGGTCAGAGGGCCCGCAGGTGCCAGTGTCTGGCAGCCTCGACTCTGTCAGTGTGCCCCAGGGCATCTGTGGCTACAATGTAGCTTACCATCACCGGTGTGTGAATGGGTGGATGACTGAATGTGTAAAGCGCATTGGGTGCCTTAGGGACTAGAAAAGCGCTATACAAATACAGGCCATTTACCATTTTATCTATCCATAAAGCCAGATGACAAACAACAATTATTTAATGGCAGGAATGTCTTAAAGATATAAAGCTCTTGTTGAACAGCTAAAGAACCAAGGGACAGGCAAAAAAAAAAGAAAGATATAAAGCTCTTGATGACCTCTTAACTTCCCGCTTCTAATGTAAGATAAAAATGAGGTTATTTTATTTGGTCCTAAAATTCTTAGAAATATAATTCTAACCAGATTCTTACTCTGGATGCCATTACCTTGGCCTCCAGTAACATTGTGAGGAATCTTTTTTGACCAGAGTATGTCTTTGCTCAATATCTCTAAAATGAGAAATAAGCTGTTTCAGAGTGACACTGAAAAACTAGTTCATGCATTTATTACTTCCAGGCTGGAAGTAATAAATTATTATCAGGATTCACCGGGTGTAGATGGCTTTACAGCCGAATATTATCGGTTTACAGAGTTTACAGAGATACTTGCCCCATTTTTAACTAAAGTGTTTCAATCAAGCTATTATAACTCTCTTGTCAAAAGATGATAAAGATTTAACTGAGTCAACCAATTTTAGACCTATTAGTTTAATAAATGTGGATTGTAAAATACTGTCAAAGATCTTGGTAGCAAGATTGGAGACGGTGTTGCCACGGATTGTTCACAAAGACCAAGTGGGGTTTATTAAGCATCGATCATCAGCTGATAATATGAGGAGACTATTACATCTTATGTGGGCCAATAAAAATAACCCAAAACCGGTAGTAATAATTTCGCTTGATGGACAGAAAGCTTTTGACAGGGTTGAATGGAGTTTTTTATTTACCGCACTGGAATTGGTGATAATTTTTGTAGATGGGTTAAGACACTCTACAGAGGCCCAAAGCCTCTGTTCTCACCAATGGACAGATGTTCCCTTTTTTTTATATATATATTTCCAGGTCTACCCGTCAGGGTTGTAGTCTTAGCCCACTCTTGTTCTCTATCTTTTTGGAATTATTTTTATATGCAGACGATATTTTGGTGGTGTGTCAGGAAAACCCTACTAATTCTATAAATAAATTGCTAAATGTTATTGGTGAATTCTCTAAGATATCAGGCTACAAAATTAACTAGCATAAGTCGGAGGCAATGCCAATATGTCAAACATCCATCCATTCGCTTCCGCTTATCCTTTTCAGGGTCGCCAGTCTGTCGCAGGGCCAACACACAGGGACAGACAACCATTCGCGCTCACATTCACTCACACATTCACACCTAGTGGTAATTTGGATTATCCAATTAACCTATCCCCTCAAACTGCATGTCTTTGGACGGTGGGAGGAAGCCGGAGTACCCAGAGGGGAACCCACGCAAACATGGGGAGAACATGCAAACTCCACACAGAAAGACCCCGGCCTGATGTTGGAATTGAACTCAAGACCTTCTTGCTGTGCGGCAACAGTGCTAACCACCGTGCTGCCCTATCTCAAACATGTATTGCTAATTCATTATCACCTTTTAATTTCAATGTGTTAGAAAAAAGGATGAAATACTTAGGAATAACACTTAATCCGAATGTCGATGAGATTATGAATGAAAACTACTAACCAGTGTTGGTCAAGTTACTTGAAAAAAGTAATCAGTTACTAATTACTGATTACTTCCCCCCAAAAGTAATCCTGTTACTTTACTGATTACTTATTTTCAAAAGTAATTAATTACTTAGTTACTTAGTTACTTTTTAAAAACACGATTTACAACCTGAATAGGTGATAAAGCGATAGATCTTTCAGCCCAATTCTACTTTTTCTGCATAATCCATCATACAAAATGTAATCAAATGGAAAAGTCTCTTTTTAAAACTTTAAACTTTAAATCTTTTAACTTTATGCATCAAGAAAAAACGTAATTATATGCAACATTCTCTGACTGGAAGAAATTTGTTTAACATTTAAACCTATTTTCTGCACATTTCCGCACATAAAATAAAATATTTTTTTGTGTTTACACTCACTCTTCCAAATAGATGCAATAAAGCCAAGGCTGCAGACTTACCCGATTACGAAAGTATTTTCCTGAGTGGCGGATGACATGAGGGTTGTCAGGATCATTTTCTAGTGCCATCTCCACCAGACCATCAGCCTCTTGATATTTCTTATAGGCCACCAGCTTCACAGCCAGCATGCACTGCAGAGCAGCGTTATTTGGATTGATCTCCAATGCAAGGCGAAGCTGTTTGGTGACTTGGGATTCCTCCCCTTCCTGTAAATTTTCAAAAACCCACTGCAGACGACAAACTGATTAGTTTACAGTTTCTGTCGCCACTGACAGAGCCCTAAAGTTTTCTCTGATCATTTGGTGCTGTCTTAAGGAATATACCCATATAAGCTAATGCACTCTTCATTCTTATCATAAAACTGACCTGTTCTCTACAAAAGAGGGCGATGGCGTAGCCGGCGTTCCACTCCGTGTCACGAGTTTGTACCTCAAGTGCTTTACGAAAACACTCGATGGCTTTGGAGAGAGAAGACCATGACACCTTGAAATAGGTCCAGCCTTGTTCCCCGTACACCTCTGGAAGGAGACTTCCTGATGAACCAGTGGGATACTTCACCTGCAGAGGGAGAAGGAAGCGTCAGAGGTTTAACAGCAGTGATCATAATGTTTGATCTGATTGGTGTACATACCAGTATGTCCTCGACTCTCTGACAGTTGCTTTGTGACTGTGCAAAGTCTCCATCATGGTATTTCAGCCAGGCCATGTCTCCATATGTCACAATGAGTCGCCTCTCACTCTCATCACCGTATCTCTCCCTGATAGTCTCCTCTGATTGGTTTAAAAGTTTCAACGCTTCCTCACGTTGATCCTGAAGATACCTGAGGACCAACAGGTCATCAACAGCTGTTCCACATCTGGTATTTAACTACGAGGCATTTACAACACCTGACAAGAAAATTACTTGAGAGTTCAACAAACACTTGTTGATGATTCATTAAGGTTTTTATCTGAGGTTCTTGACTCCAGGGTTAGATAATTACTGCATTTCCACCAGAGTCAAAACAACAAGAGTCCAAACAAGCTTCAGGAGGCAGATTAATTTTTAAGATAGTGCCAGCTTCATAAATAATGAGAAACTCTAGTCCAAAACTCCAATAATTTTTCTCTTCATATTCTATGTTTCTATTAAAGTAGAAATAATGAGCTAAATATAAAACAAGCTAAAGTTTTCTCTGCTAGCTGTAGCTTTGTTATGCCGCATGAATCTGGTGATGGCTCACAGTCATGCAGACAAATCTACTCCAGACATAACCTTTTACATGAAATCATTTAAAATTAGTCAGTGTTACCAGCAGGAATGCTGCTGATAGGTAACATTATCCAGAAGAAAGACAGCTCAGGGATGGATCTGATCCTGAAAACAAAACTATCTCTCTATCATTTTAGTATAAATCCTGCTGATGCTGACCACAGTTTAATTTGACAGTCAAATTTCCCTTTGGTCAGACGGACTTCAGTGGAAAAAACTTTCTTCTGGCTAATGTTAGCTCTGCTCTTCTGTTGCAGAGTCCCAGAAATAAATGTTTTGAGATTTGAATGAGCAGAATAAATCCACTTTAGCTTTTCTTTCATCAGACAGCTCCAGAAACTGTACCTGACATAAGCCAAGAGGCTGTAGAAGCAACTCCCTCCCTCACAATGACTCCAATGAAAATCAATGTCAGTCTTTAGTCGGGTGATCAGTATTTTCGGGTCCACGTCCCTCAGATCCCAGGTGAAGTGACACTGCAACTGCTGCAGCCTGCTGAGCAGAGCGCTGCTATCTTCACTGTAAGAGAGTCACAAAGAAAAAGCTGTGAGGACCATCAGAGTGAGAGCATCAAACCTGGACTGGTGTGTCAGGCTCACTCAGTGCTCTGACACACCTGAGGATCCTGTTTCCTGATGAACCAGTGGATCACATGTCAGACCTCCCAGCTCCTCTCACTGGATCAGGCAGCCATCCCATCCTGTCTAAAATCAGCCACAATCATCCCAGTGCCGAAGAAGTCTCCCATCTCCAGCCTGAATGATTACCGCCCTGTGGCCCCCACACCGGTAATCATGAAATGCTTTGAGAGACTAGTCCTTCAGCACATCAAGGATTACCTCCCCCCAGAATTCAACCCCCACCAGTTTGCATACCGTGCAAACAGATCCACAGAAGACGCCATCGCCACAGCCCTCCACGCTGTGCTGAGTCACCTAAAGCAGTGGCAGAGCTACGTCCAAATGCTCTTTGTGGACTACAGCTCAGCCTTTAATACAATCATCCCGGACATCCTCATCAACAAACTGGTCACTCCTGGCCTCCCTCCTCTCACATGTGCCTGGATAAAGGATTTCCTCACAAACCGGCCCCAGACTGTGAGACTCGGCCCTCATCTCTCCTCCACTCGCACACTGAGCACCGGCTCCCCACAGGGCTGTGTGCTGAGCCCCCTCCTGTATTCTCTCTACACCCACGACTGCAGTCCGACCCACAACAACACTCTCATCATCAAGTTTGCTGATGACACCACGGTAGTCGGACTCATCTCAAAGGGAGACGAGGCAGAGTACAGAGAGGAAGTCCTGAAGCTGGCAGCATGGTGTTCAGAAAACAACCTGGCACTGAACACTAAGAAAACCAAAGAGCTCATTGTTGACTTCAGGAGACACAGCACTGACTTGGCCCCCCTCTACATCAACAGGGAGTGTGTGGAGAGGGTCCACACCTTCCGGTTCCTTGGGTCCTCATCTCTGCTGACATCTCCTGGACGGAAAACATCTCAGCGGTCGTCAAGAAGGCCCAACAGCGGCTGCACTTCGTGAGAGTCCTCAGGAAGTACAAGCTGAACTCCAACACTCTGCTGACCTTCTACCGCTCGTCCATTGAGAGCCTGCTAACCTACTGCATCACAGTATGGTACGGCAGCTGCACCAAGGCAGATAGAGTGAGGCTTCAGAGTGTGGTCAAGACAGCACAAAAGATCATCGGCTGCACTCTCCCCTCCCTGATGGACATTTATTCCTCCCGCTGCCTCAGCAGAGCAGCAAACATTATCAAGGACAGCTCCCACCCTGGTTTCAACATGTTCAGCCTGCTTCCCTCAGGGAAGCGCTACAGGTGCATCAACACAAAAACCCACAGACTCAAAAACAGTTTCTTCCCCAAAGCGATAACCACCCTGAACTCACACATGCACCGATAACACAGCCCCCCACTTCCCACCTCCTCTATGGTCCAACACTATTTATACCAATCCTATGTGCAATAACTCAACTGTACATACATAACACTATTTATTACATATTACTTACGGCAGGCGTGTCCAAAGTCCGGCCCGCGGGCCAATTGGGGCCCGCAAGTAATTTTATAAATTGAATAGAATATGGCCCGCACTTCAACTTTTGCTTAAGTGTATTGCACTTCTTAGTTTTAACACCAGGGGGAGCTGCTGTTGATCAAGGCAGTTGCTTCACCAAAAAGGACAATCACAGAAGAAATTTACCCCCAAGTTACTAAAAATGGCAGACCCAAAGAAGCGAAAGGTAGAAAGTGAATGCAGAAAATTTCAGACAAGGTGGGAGAGTGAATATTTCTTCAAAGAATTCAAGGGGAAGTGTATCTGTTTGATTTGCACTGAAACTGTGGCAGTTATGAAAGAGTATAATGTACGACGTCATTATGAAACCAAACATCAGGCCTATGCATCCTACACTGGTGCTGAGCGAGAGCAGAAATTAAAGCAAATGGTAGCTCTCCTGCAGGGTCAGCAACAGTATTTTTTTCGTGCTCAAATTGTCCAGGAAAAGGCTCCAATAGCCAGCTATGAGGTCGGGATGGAGACCTCATAAAACATGGCCTCGTTAAAGTCACCGAAATAATGTGCCCGGGAAAAGTGCAGGACTTCAACAACGTCAGCATGTCCAGAAATCCAGTTGTGCAACGCATTGAAGAGTCGTCAGCCAACATTAAACTGCAGCTGTTTGATAAAGCTGTGCTCTTGATTTTTACTCCATCGCATGCGATGAGAGCATCGATGCCACAGACGCTGCACAGCTGCTAATTTTTTGCCGGGATTGGACGAGAGCACGAGTGCTTTAGGTGAGTAAAAAATATATTCCACAGTACCCGTGTGTTAATGTGCAGCTTTTGCTCACCACTTTCTTATATGCATTTTTCTTGTTAACAGAGTGCACACCGCTGTGCACAGCACATGCACACGCAAAGTCAGCTGATCTCATCTGATGCAGATCTGCTCCTTGGTCAGGTGACATTTGTCCGGATTTTTGGCACGAGTGGCGTCGGCTCAGCACCACAGCTGGATGGCCCGACTTACATACCCAGCGCAGCTGATACTCACCAGAATAATTGACTAAAATTATATGCACTCCTGTTATTACAGTTTTTTCTGATTGCTTAAGCACATTTTTTGTAACTATTGGCTATTTTTGCAAAACTCTACACACAAATAAGAAAACCTGTCACCCAATTATCAAAACATTGTAGTTCTCTTGCAAAAGCGAACACAGCAAGATTAACTCTTCACACCTTCGTAAAAATTGTGTTTTCGTATCAAACAGTACACACAAGCCATCATCTACTAAGCACACAATGCGCCAACTACACACTGATGGTATGAATACAAAACACATCTGGCTTTTGCTTTCTCTGTGCACAAGGTAGGCCATGTTAGTTTGAGCTCATACTTTTGTCATAGATCCGTAAGCACAGAGGGATCCAAACTTCAAGTACTGGTGTTTATTCACACACATCAAAACAAACACAAGTGTTTATTTCCAAGTATAGGATTATTTGCAATCGCCATATTGACTATATGGGTTTCTTGGTCTGCAGTGAACATGCTTCCTCTGCCCCCAGCATCTGGTCGTCTAGCAATTCTGTAAAGTAACAATTTCAGTATTTTTACATCTATGGTACTGTTGTGTTTCTCATTAGCATGGCAGTGCTACAAATCTTAGTGCAAAGTGACTGTACTAACCGCCTCTCATTTCAAAATGTCCTTATGATGCTTGCTACAGTGTAACGGCTCAAGTTAGGCTGAACCCGTTGGCCAGCTTCCCTCAGGGTCACTCCATGGTTGATTACATGGTCCACTATTGTAGCTCTGATGTCATCAGCAATTCTATTTCTTACTCTTCTTACCCTTCCTCTCCCCTCCACGTCCTCCCCCATCCTCCTCTTGCTCCTCCTTGTCCTTGTTGTCCTCTTCATCCTACTTCTTCACCTCCACGTCCTCTTCCTCGGCCTCCTCTACTTCTCACTCTTCCTGCTCCCTCCACTGTACTCCACACACAGAGCTAACCTGTATTACAGTGCTTAGGCTGATTGCAAAGGGAACTAATTATCTAAGACAGTTTTCACATGTGAAAGTGTGCCAGACAGTTGGCAAAATAGCATAAATAATGGCCATAAATGTGTATAGTTTTGCTAGGAGTGTGTTGGAAATTTGGTAATTGAGTGTAAGCAGTGCATTGTGCCTACAGTTTTGCAAAGTGTGTGTTACAAAATGGCAAACTGAGTGCAAAGCAGTGTTTGTGCTTTTAGTTTTGCAAACTCAGTGAGTGGTTTTGCTATAAGTATTAATAGTTTTAGAAATTGTGCTATAAGAATCACAGTTAGGGTTTAAGCATTCAGAAAAAACTGTAAGTCCAGTTCAGTCTGTTAATGTTGATAATCGTTTCAAACGAACGTTAATAGATGTTTTGCTAAGCCTAATAACTTAAATAACAAACTTGAAATGTACCCGTCCCATTTTCCCCTTTATTGTTTTTCTCTGTACTGTAGATCTTCTGTCTAACAAGAAATCTGAGGCTGCTGTTCTGAGAATGAGCTACCAAAGCTTTTTCTGAATAAATCAATAAAGATCCATTTATGGAAAGCTGTGATGAAGGCAGTTTTGTCTTTAATTATATTCAACAATATAACACATTTGACCATTTTAAAGTGATTTTTAAAACAGTGAAGTAAAGGTTATATACCTAATTTCTAGTAAGTGGCCCAGCCCCTCCTATATTTTTATGTTTGTGGCCCTCAGCGAAAAAAGTTTGGACACCCCTGACTTACGGCTTGTATATTGTGTGTGTGTGTGTGTGTGTGTGATCATATTAATATGGTTGTAAAAACAGTGATGTCGTATACAGTATCAGTTAATCAAACATTAACATTTCTAAAATGAAACCAATGAGCAGCTCATTATAAAAACATATTTTTGTTTTTCTCTTTTAAATATTTATCATTACTCATGATCGATTAATAATCAGAGATTTGGCAGACTTACCTCATGTTGGAGCAAAAAGATACCTTCTCCTCCTCAGACTCAGCAAACTGATGACTCAGTTACACCAACCACACACATCCCCACCTTTTCTCGTGGTGCTTTCATGGCACCACTGGAAACAGGTGAAAGGGAGAATTCATCTGCTCATGTCTCTGGTCGCCCATCCTCTCCTCTCGTCAATTTAATGGCCATACATATAAACTATGTTAGGAGACGAGACGTGCATATTTGAGACAGGAAAGCCTTCCGAAGAGAATGCTGGGCTTTCTGTTTCACCTGACCTCAGGAGGGGTCTTTGAAAGCAGCACGAGGGGACGTTAAGTTTCGCTTCTGCATCTCAGCTGAGAGTCTCCAAAGATCACTGATCAGCCATTGCTCTGTATATAACTGATCTGAGTTCAGGGTTTCTCACTGATTGGTTGGCACATAATCGCTTATTCATCTTCATCGGTGTGTACACTGATAAAGAGAGGGGCTGTTTCTTGTAACATGACGTGAGTCCACATTAGCTTCATAGCAACTTTATGGTTTCTGAAAACCACCACAAATAACACAGATATACCACTAACAGGGTTGGCAAAAGTACAGACATTCTGTAGTTCAGTAGAAGTAAAAATATTAGTGTTAAAAATACTCAAGTAAAAGCTGAAGTATGGATTCAACTTCTTACTCAACTGAAAATAGTTTTAGGAAAGGTAAAACAGGGGTCCCGGAGTTCCAAAATGATTGAATTAAATAAGACATAATTAATTGAAATTGTAATTAATTAATGAAATAAATAGATAAACAATTAAATGCTGATTCATTTTATTAAAAACATGCAATAAATTATTTCTTTCCAGTTATAATTAATTGCATAGACATTTAATTAATTAATTAATTAATTATACATTTAATGAATTATTTAATTTATTTTGGATTCCTGGCCCTGCTGCTGTGTTCATAAATGCGTTGAATCAGCCTCACCAATCAAAGTTACAGGGCGAGGTTTTTTTCTTGTTTTTTCCTCAAGTGGACCTTTTGCTATAGTGAGCCACTCAGCTTTATTGTTTATTTTTATTTCAGGTTATTACAATCAGAACGGACAGGAGTCGGGATGGGAAAGAGAAATAAGTAGAAAAGAAAAGTTGGCAGTAAAGTAAACAGAAGGAGAGAGAAAGAACAACAGAAGGATGAGAGATAGAGAGAAAAGACAGTAAAAATCTGCTTCATCCACTACTGAAAAACAAACAAGCAAAAAGAAAAGAGCACAGCAGGAAAACTACAGCAACAAACAACATAAGCACAGGTAAGAGAAAATAATAAATACTAAATCTCACTGAGTAGCACACAAAACCGACAACGCATGATATGTTTAGAGGCAGCAGCCAACCAATGTGTGTGTCTGTGAGTATCTGCTTTTAAACCTGTGTGTGTGAGAGAGTATTTATAAGGTTTCTCCATGTAAGTGTCTGATAGTATGTGTGGGGAGTCATAGCCCTGCCCACCAGAGGCATGAAGCAGGCATGGAGGAGATCCAGAGGCCCACAGAGCGCAAGAGCCCAAGGAGGACGACCGGAGGGGCAGCCACACCACCCTCCTGGAAAGAGCTGAGGAGAGCCCTAGACATGAGGTCAACCAGCAGCCCCACCCCAATGGCAAACAGAGAACTATACCCTATACCTCTCTCCGCCCACTCATATGTGGTGTTGCTGGTTGGTGTTGTTCTGAGTGCATTTAGAACACGGGAGGGGCATGGTGCTTTGTACCAGAGAGCAGCGGGTGTCAGCACGGCCCCTCCTGAGAACCCTCAACGTCCACCCAGTGGGCGGGGTCAATGCTGCTTGAGCAGAAACCATTGCTGTGGCCTGGCACCGTCACTAACATGTCCACACGTTCTTAACTTTTGTGTTTTCTTTATTTTTCACAGTGTTTGAAGAGTGACACAGAGAGAAAAATAAAACCTCTGAATACAAGTATAAGTATGATGTGTAGCCATTGTTTTGTTAGTATAGCCTGTATAATAATATCAGCATAGAAAAACAAAAAGAGAACGAGGAGCATTGTGTAGAGTGACTTTACAGCTGTGAGTGAAAAGTAAAAGTCTCAGTAATTTTGTGGTTATTAGAATGTTGTTCTTGCTTGTGTTCAGTGTTGTATATGGATTCCTGTTTGTGTACAATAGCACAATAATGATGTGTTGCAGTTTTCTGTGTGTTTTTAAGCCTAATATCTTTACTTTTATTGGTAAATAGCCTGCAGTCAACAGGAGTTATGAAGGGCTGACATATAAAAGACTTGCAGAACAAGTCGCTCCATTTATCTTTATGGCTGTGGGTCACTGTACACACTCTGTCCTCTACATTATAATCACTCCAGTCCTTGTAGACTGAGATAAGATCAGTGGTACATGTAGTAGAAAGTGAGGATAAAGGAGATGTGCTGCCACCTCCTGGCTGTAGTTGAAATGTGGACATTTTATTCTCTTATTCTCATAAATTAATCAACATTAATTATATTCTACAGCAAAAACATGTTTAGAATATAAAAAGAAAGTGTTGTCTATTAATTTCTACACTTAAACTTTAATTTGAGTTTTCCTAACGTTCCTTTTTCTTATGTGCATCCTTTTGAACTTTGACAGTAAATTATCACCAGCTGTTTTACCCCCTGATGTGCCCAGTTCTACCTGTGTGATATCAGACCATGTCGTTTTTGTTTTTTAAATACAGTTTTATTAAAAACTGTGCAACACTTGGTATTTTAACCAAAAACCAAACCCAAGATATTTAACCAAAAAAATAAAAATAACATGTGCATTATCTTTTACTGCATACAGAGGTGAAGGCAAGCACAAGTGAAGTGAGGCACTGTTCCTGTTGGTCAGTAAACAGTCAGCAGCTGAATTAAATGGAGTTCACCTTGATTCTCTTCATAACACGTTAAGTCTTCTTAAAGAGGAAATTCTTTGTTTGGTGTAACAGAACCACAAATGTTTCACTCCGTATTTAACTTCTTCCATTTTATTGTCTTTCTTGTCTTATCTGTGTTTTCCACATTCCACTGAAAGTGGCTAACCTCTGACTGAAAGTGAAGGAGTCACAGTGACAGAGGACGGTAGGAACAGTTGGGAACACTTTTCCTCCGGATAAAAACCAGGCACGGATAAAAATTTGGCAGTCAGCACTTTGAATGGAAATCTGTGCCAACTACAAATTTATCCAGATAATACATGGACACAGCAACAGGGTCAAAGTGGTTCAGCTCAAACTGAAGAGCAGAAAAACAACAAAGTCTGAAGTAGAAATGTTGGAGAAGTTCAGCCCCTAACAGCACACTCAATGAGCACCAGCTGATCATGTTTTAGATATCATGAACTTTATTTTCAATTATTTAAATCTAACATCAGTTATAAGGTTCACACAGACAACTCACTGTCTGTTATACTGACATGTTTTTAATTAAATCTGTAGCTCAAAATCACAGCAGAATCCACAACTTTACAGCTCCACACATCATCCAAAACTCCCCAGAAATTTGTTCTGTGATCATATAAACATATCAAAGTTGCACCATGGGAAAATACAGATTACTGCATTTTTTAATCAGTAGGAGGAAAACTGTGTGAGAGAGTATGGAAGTACACATGTCACTGTTTAATATGCATAAACACTGTGACACTAAGTATTTGTACATCATTACTTCCAACGTCTTGCATTTAATGAAGTGAGAATTCATCAGAAATTATGTCAAATAAACTCAAAATGTCTCTACTTCTTTCTCACTTTAAGGGAAAATATCTTAAAACAAGAGCAACTGAGCAAGAATGTTATTGAAGGATTTTTTTATATTAAACCAAGACAAAGCATTTACACTACATGAATTAAAGCATATATACAACAACCTTTATTTGAGCATTGATCACATGAAACTGCAAAAGAAGAAAGAAATACTAATTTAAATGTCCCTCCATCCTCTGCTTTTCCAGTTCAGGGTTTATCACAGCTGCCATAAGGCGAGAGGCGCGGTACTACACAGAGGGACCGACAAGCATTCACAAGTGCATCATCTCAGTGTCTTGGTGATATCGATTAACTTAATATGCAATTAAATAACTCATTTTAGGATTTAAAAGCTAAGAGATAAAATACATATTGTAAAAAATTAATTCCATCCTGCTCTCTCTGAGTGTATCACTCTCTAAACAAGATCACAAATACTTTTTGGCTCCTTGTAAGCTTGTAAGAGTTAGTTATACCAGTTTTTGCATTGATCCTGATTAATCAGAGGATGATCCCTGCAGCTCCAGGCGCAGCTCACACAGAGCAGACAGGTACTCTTCATTGTCCTTGTCATAGTTCAGAGCTTCTTCATAAAACTTCAGCAGCTTCCTTGCTGTCGCCCTCAGCTCTGGCCACCTGACCCAGCAGAGCGAGAGCTTCACCATCACCTGGATTCTTTGCCAGACGTCTCTCAGCGATCTGCTTCAGTCTCTGCAGGAAAAATAAAGGAACAACGAATGTTAAAAGTCCGCTTGGTCACTTTAACTGTTTAGACTACGTTACCCATGATGCACCTCGGTATCTGTACTTCCGGTTGGGAACGTGTTCAGCGCAGTTCTGCACAGATGAGAGGTGTGTTGGAGGTGTCGGAGGATTAACGTTTTTCCTTGCATTCCTGTGTGTGTGCTTATCATGTGAGTATTATAAGATGAGAGTGATGATTGTTTGACTTTATCTGTGTAATCTGCTCTGTGTAATTTGCTACGTAAGAAGCTAGTCCCGTTGCTATCGCTAAGCTACGTTGTTGGCCTACTACAGGCAGCCTTGGTTGCAGCTGATATCTCATTTAATATACGACCTACGGTCAAGCATTGTGGTTGGAGGTGGATGTAACTATTTACTGTGTTTATTATCTGAATCGTTGTAATCTGTAGAGATCCTGTTTGCTAATGTATATACCAGCTAGAAATTCATTTATGGTCTTAGGGTGCCATCTAGTGGCCACGAGGTTAGGGCGGATCATATAACCTTATGCTGGAAACCCACAGTGCTGTATAAGCGGTACCCTGCTATTCATAGGGGTTAATACAAATGTTTGTTCTTTCTGTTGACAGATGACCACACACTCATATACACACTCACACTCCCTTCACCTGCATTTTTGAATACAGTAATGCAATCGCCTCCCCACCGACGCTGTACATCCTGTTGATGTCATCTGCCACCTCCTTATTAAAGTTACTTGAACTACATCACTGTGGAGTGCCATTCCTTCTGACCGAGGACGACTCAGTTGAAGCGTGATCGGCAATCAGTGCAAACATACATAACAACGAAATATTAATTTCTGTTCCAAAGAAGTAGATTCTGTTCATCTGGACGTAACGTTTTCAGTGGGAGAAAACATTATGGCCTTTATGCTTTAATTTAAAACAAAACAAAACAAAACGATGTTTTACAATTTTACAAGATTTTTAGAAATGACAGGTGCACCATCCAAAGTGGGACTGATGCTACATCTCCTCACATGACCTAGTGAAAGACAGTACCACTGGCAGTCACCAGTATTTTCAAATATGAAGTTGAAAACAGTCCTCAGGTGCACAAGTAGGTGCTATTGAACAAATCATTTAAATCAAGCGAGGTTTGATATGAGGTTTTGCTCACACCCCATGAGTTAGTAACAACACTGAGTTTATATAACACATAACCTTTGTTATGTCTCTAGTGCTCACCTTAGCACACTGTCTCCACTCATATTTTTTCAGTGGTATCAGCAGCCCCTGCAGAGAGAAAAGAGCAGAAAACTATCATGAAGATAAATCCATCCATACTAAGTTCATGTGGTAGATGTGAGTGTTGAAATGTTTCACATTACTGCCCCGACACCTCCACCCTCCAAACAAGGCCTGTTAGTTTATCTTCTTTCATTGTTCTTCTTGGGTTGAAACTAGAGATGGCACGATACCTCTTGTTTTAAGTCTGATACCGATATCATAAATTTGAAAATCTGCTGATACCGATATGAATCCGATATTGTCTATTTTATAATCAATAAAATTGTTTGTTTTTTTTAATATTTGCTGCATTTTGTATAAGTTCATACTCATGTTTAAAAAGCCAAAACACTAAAGCTGTTCTATTGTACTTGGATGCAAAAAACCCCCACTGCACCCAAAATACTTCAGTTCAGCAATACTGATCTTTTTACTTAAACTTTTAGCAGATTTTTAAAGTATTTAAAGTAATATTGAAAAGTAATTTAAAATGCAATTTTATGTAGATTTCAACAAATCTTTGGTTCTGAAAAAAAAGAAGTGCAATATCAGCACAAAATAATTCAACAACTTAAAAAAATAAAAGAGGTTGTAGAATGGACCCTTTTATACTTAAAGTTGAACATAAATAGACATCCAGAGTGGAAAGCAGTACAAATCAATGCAAACACGGCTAGCCCCCGTCCAAAGCGGGAGAAGAAACTTCCGGGACATCTGGTGGACTATGAGCACAACCTAACTGAGCCATCCGAGCCATCTAGAGCTCCAAGTAGTTCAAGCAGCTCCGATAATGAAGAGGAGGAGAGATGGCAGAAGATGGAATCAGTCTGGAACAGTGTCCTCCAACACATGACTCAATTGCAAGTATCTATGGAGGAAACTCGTGGGACATTACTAAAGCGGGTGGAGCGTTTGGAGCAGGCTTCTAAACCTGGCAGTCCTCTCCCCCCAGAAACAGGAGCGTTAGAACAACTCCAACCTAGTTCCTCCATAACAGAAGTTGCACCACTACAACCTAGCAGTGAGGTGTTACATCACACCACAGAGCCAGTAACTGTGCCAGTAATACCCTCAGAGCAGGACACCACAACACCTGTGAACATGCTGACGCCAGTGGAAACATCCGCTCCATCACCTCCTCGTAGTGCGCCTTCACACTCAGCCCGTGCTGCACCCTGCCACTTATGTAGCCGCATCGACGCCACTCAGGAGACCTGAACGATGCACTGCTGAACCCTTCTCATATCAGCGATCGGAACATCAGCTCCTTATAAGCAGGCCAGACCAAGTGCAGCTATTACATCCTGCATCCCCAGCTGATCAGCCACTACAACCTGCTCATCTTTCAGTACACCAGCTATCACAGGCTGTGGACCCAGTGAGTCTGCAGCAGACGTCGCATCCCGCTGCTCCCGTCTTCCAAGCCAGACATCCAGCTAATCCTGTGTACTTGCAGCAACCACCACATCCTGCTGATCCTACCTACCAACCTTCACGTCCACCAGAACTTGCGACCCAGCCATCACAGTGGGCAGAAGCTCATTGCCCTGTGCCCAACATACTGCATCCTGAAGCTTTGCATGATCCAGCTGGCAAATACTATGTTCCTTATCCCTCAGGAAGTAACTATTCATCATCTTCCTCTGCTGAACACCATAATCCACAGGTTGCCACAACTTACCCAGCAGGAACGCCTCTACCAAACCTGATGGAGATGATGGTAGCGTCTTCATATGGCATTCCAAAGCCTAAGCTGGTGATCTTCAGGTCGGGCAGAGAGAGTGACTTCGCCTTATTAAAGAAAGGGCTGGACAGCACCTTAGGGCCACATTCTCATCTGGGAGAAGATTACAAGTTTCAGGTCCTATTAGATCATCTAGAGCATCCCAGCGCCCTACAGGTAGCCAAGCGCTACATTCACAACCGCACTCCCTACACTAGTGCAATGAGGGCGCTAGAGCAGAGGTATGGACAGCCAAGGCAGTTAGTCCAAAGTGAGCTTAGCACTATATTAAACTGCCCCCCTATTAGAACCGGAGACTCTCAAGCTATTGAAGACCTGTCCCTGTCTGTGTCCAGCCTGGTCGGGCTTCTCAGTACCATGGATGAAGTAGCAGCCAGTGAGCTCCATTGTGGTTCACATGTGGACAGACTGCTTACCAAGCTCCCCCTGAACTACAGAGACAGCTTCATCGAGTACTGTATCACCCGGGGGATCATCCGCACTGGCAGCAGCCAAACGTACAACATGTACGACTTCTCAGAATGGCTGGAACGGAAATCCCAAGTCCTTCAGCTATCCAGACAAGCCTCTCAAATGCCCCCCTGACAGGCCACGTCCAGAGAAGAACCTACTCAAAGCCTCAGCAGGGCTCAAGCCACACAACAAATCTGCGTCCATCTACTACGGCCCAAATCCAGCCCAAGCCAAGCTAAAACAAGAGGGAGAATCTACAGCTCCAGATCCGACAGTCCAACCTAAGAAGAGACAGAAGTTCAAACCTTATTGTCCATACTGTGAAGGGACAGAGCATTATCTCAATGGCTGTGATGGATTCAAAAGGCTAGACCTCAAAGCTATGGCTACCTGGATTACCGAGAAGGCCAAATGCTGGCGTTGTGGCGTAAACATTCTCCAGAGCAGTGTACTCTGAAGAAGCCGTGCAGCACCTGTGGTGACCAGCATTTGTCGGTGCTCCATGACCTGGTTGAGGCCAAGAAGCGGGACCCTAACATACTAACTGTGAGTACTAGTATGGTTTACCTAGACTATTCAAGTCACTCAGGTCGTGTTATGCTTAAGGTAGTACCAATTCAACTACATCATGGTGGCAAACCTCTGGACACATTTGCTGTGCTTGATGACGGCTCAGAGAAGACTGTTGTGCTTCCTGCGGCAGTTAAATCTCTAGGTTTGGAACAGGAGGGAGCAACACTCTCACTAAGAACTATCCGTCGAGATGTAATCCAGATGGAGGGAGGCTTTGTCTCATTTCAGGTGTCACCAAGGGCTAAGCCCAAAGTGAGGTACAAAGTAACACATGCCTTCACAGCCGAGCAGCTGAGTCTAGCTACTCAGTCATGTCCAGCTGACCAGCTGAAGAAGAAGTATCTTCACTTGCAGAAAGCCCAGATTGAAGGATTCAACCAGGTCCAACCTTTGGTGCTGATTGGCTCAGATAATGCTCATCTCATCACCCCGTCCGTCCTGTCCTTCGGGGTCATCCAAAGGCCAGTAGCCATCTGCACCAAGCTCGGATGGGCCATCCAGGGCCGGCCAGTAGTATGCCTACATCTGAGGGGACCTGCAGTGCCTGAACATGTGCCTTTCTCCTGCAGAGGCCCTGCATCAAGATGTGAAGCGTTTGTGGCAACTAGATGCTTCCCCCTACAGGACAGAGAAGGAGGTCACTCGGTCGAAGGAGGACAGAGAGGCAGTAGCTATGTTGGAAACAAAGACCCTCAGAGTCCCAGTAGATGGTGTCGAGAGATACGCCACTCCGCTGCTGAGAAGAAGAGACTTTCCACGCATGTGTGTCCCTCCTGAAGCAGTAAAAGGCCTCCTCAGATCTACTGAACGTAAGCTGGCCAAGAACCCTGATCTGACCCTCACATACAACCAGGAGATCCACAGGTTAGTAGATTCTGGTTATGTTGTTAAGCTGAGCCCAGATGAGACACATAGCTCTTCTGAGTCATGGTATGTACCCCACCACATGGTACATCACAACAATAAGGCTAGAGTGGTCTTCAACTGTTCGTTTGAGTTTCAGGGGAACGTCCTGAACCACTATCTCTTACCAGGACCTCCCTTGGGGCCCACTCTGCTGGGGGTATTGCTCCGCTTCCGCCAACACCCTGTAGCCGTGAGTGGAGATATCAAAGCCATGTTTCATCATAGAGCTGGGCGATATGACCCAAAATTCATATCTCGATATTTTTTAGCTGGATGGCGATATACGATATATATCTCGATATTTATTTTCTTTAAGCCATAAGGTAAGAACAAAAAGAGAGTTTAGTCAAAGCTGTGTCCTAGATGTCACACAGGCACTTTTATTAACATACAGCGTAGATGTACATGAAGAATTTACTCTAATAAATTATCAGCGTTTATTAAATAATAATGCTCCATAAATAAAAGAACACAATGTTGTTTTTGTGCATAACAAAAAGCTCACAATTGTGCAGTCAAAATGTAAACTAAAAGATGCTGAGCATAATAACAAAGAGACAGATTTCACAGCTGCTCCCAAGTTCTACTGCATGACTGACAGCCTGCAATTTGAAATCCTCTTAACCGTGTCTCTGCACAGGTGCCATTTATGGTCCTTATACACACACAAATACGGTAATATTACGTTGAAGCACAGTGCACGATCACTCCGCGAGGCTCCACTACGGTAGCCGTAATGCTCCGACAATCTATCAAGCGGTGCAGCTCCGTAGCTCACCAAAGTCGTACTGAAACATTTTTTGACAGATTGCTGTGCGCCGTCTAGCACATGAAAAACTGTTCGCGGTCATCAAGCACAACCAGAATTCATACATAATGCGCGCGGTCAACTTTTGAGAGAATGAAAGGATTTCAGGCCGTGCATGGCGTTAGCGTGGTTAGCTCGTTAGCGTGGTTAGCTCGTTAGCGTGGTTAGCTCATTAGCGCGGTTAGCTCTCTAACACATTGACGCCGTCCAGCCCCAAGCATGGGGCAATCCACAGTAACACGGAGATTTGCCGTGTTCATCTTGTCGTTGTCTGCAGGTGAAGCTTTGGGGAGGAGGGGAGTTGTTCACTGAAGGAGAGACAAGGCCCAGTAACGCAGCGTAGAGACAAAAATGGACGGAAGAGAGGCAAACTTACGGCTCCACAAGTATAGTTATAACGTAACATAGACTATATCGATATAAACGATATTGTCACATCTTATATCTCGTATGAAAATATATCGATATTTTTAAAAAAACTCGATATATCGCCCAGCACTATTTCATCAGATTCGGCTGCTCCCAGAGGACTGTCCTCTGCTACGGTTTCTGTGGAGGGATTGTGAAACGGACCGCCCCCAGACGATATATGAGTGGAGAGTTTTGCCCTTCGAACGACATGTAGCCCCTGTTGTGCTATTTTCGCCCCTACAGAGACATGCAAGGGAGCACAAAGACACCCACAGGGACATCTCATGACTCTGTCCACACAGCCTTCTATGTGGATAACTGTTTACAGTCCCTGTCCAACCCAGAAGAGGCAAAGCAGCTCATCGACCGGATGAGAGATTTACTTATTCAAGGAGGATTTGAGATACGACAGTGGGCGAGCAACGTGCCCGAAGTAGTTGCTCACCTGCCCGCTTCAGCTAGATCAGAGAGCTGCGAGCTTTGGCTGAACTTCAAAAGTCTCGACCCACAAGAGTCAACATTAGGACTCAGCTGGCACTGCCCGACAGATGTCCTGGGATATAAGCACCGCCCTATAACCTACTCCACGGTCACGCTGCGCAATGTGTACAAGGTACTAGCTACCCAGTATGACCCCCTAGGTTACATTTGTCCCTATACTACAAGGGCCAAGCTGATTGTACAGGCCCTGTGGAGCACCGAGAGAGGGTGGGATGAGCCCATCGAAGGGAATTGTGGGGAATAGAAATATTTTATTGCTATTATTTGCTGCTATTTTATAATCATCATTAACATTTCATGTTAATAGGGATGTTGCTTTCATAGATGCACTCAGATGTTCAAAATATATTGGTATTATATTAGTCTTTATTACAGGTTCAGTTATAATCAGTTGAATCTATAATTTAAAGGTTTCTGAATGTTTTTATATTCTTACACATAGTCTTCAGTGGGGGAGAAGCGGACTGCAGGCTGACAGGAAATGCGTCTGCAGAGCATGTTTTGCAAAAGTGAAACCAAAACCAGAGTTTTGATGATGCTATTATCATCTTTTATGCATTTATACGTCTGATTAAGCTTTGATTAAGTTTTAAGTAGTTGTAGTAGATTGAAATATTTGTTTTATACATTTTACATAGAAGTTAAGATCATCACAACACAGGATGGCCTTAGCCTGGTTGCCTAAGTGAGGTCAACTAAGGTGCAGAGAGCAGATGCACACTCTGTGCACGCGCAGAGACATACACACACACACTGTTAGGGTGTAGGTGAGAGTTGACTGATGAAGCAGTAGATGCACGATGCGAGAGCTGAGCTGGCTTACGGAAACCACCGGGAGAAGATGGAAGCCAGTGTACTTTTAATTGTGCCTTAAGTTGTCGAATAGAACATTTGTGGTTTTGAAGCTGATGTATGTGATGACGCAATGAGGGGCGTCACTAAATATACTCTGATGCATATAAAACTGTATTTTGATGTTAGGAGGATGAGATTGTGGGGCTGTCTGCTTACAGAGTCCGCTCATTCTCCCACGCGTGTCATTTCATTAAAATCATCGTCTTTACCTTTTGGACCAGTGTGGTTACTTGCATTCCTCCTGTGTTTCCTTCCCTATATTTTTGAACCTTAACATTTGGGGGCTTCGTCCGAGGGGGGAAGTGAGACAGGACGGAGAAAGGTCCGAGGCGTCAGGCGCTCAGGCATTGGTCAGTGGTCAAAGTGAGTGACAAGCCGGCATATAATAAAAGGTAGGCACCACCTGTTGAATTTCTAAGTGTGCCAGATTGGACATGAGAAATTAAAGTCTACTCACTGAAATTACTGGTATATGTCTGTTTTGATTTTGGTGAAAATCTCATGAGAACTAAAGTATAAGTTGAAGTAAAGATAATGAAACGTTGAAAATAAGTAAAGAGTAAAGAGAATAAGAGAAAATAAGTAAAGAGTAAAGAGAATAAGTGTATTTAAAGCAGTTGGACTGCAGAGTGAATTTAGAGTTATAGGTTATTGGCGAAGAGTTTGTGACAGTTAAGTCTTAATTGAATATAAAGCCGGGCTTGGGCATCAATAGAATTGCATGTGTGATTTTATGGGGTGTTTTCAAAGTAATTAAATTATCTTAGGACGGGACTATGGGATAGTCTTAGGAAGCGCACGGCTCAGATGTGACGGTCTCTCCTGGTCAAGGACGCTTGACCCTGACCTATCAACGAATAGGGTTAGTCCAGTTTGGCAATCTGTGGGGGACGGGGCATCCCAGAATACGCTAAGTGATTTAAGGATCACTTTTTACTGTCCGGGATAGTACATTGCGCTTTTTTGGTCAGTAGAAACCGGGTTTCGGGCGTGTAACTTTAACTTAAAACTTCGGGGAAGCCTGGGATGTGAAATGCCCAAAAAATAGAGCTTCAGGCAGAGTTTGGGTTGGTTCATGCTTATAAATTGTGTTAGGGCACTAGAGATAAGGCCGCGGTCCGGGACCGATAAATGGTAAATTGGTCGCAAAAAACTCAGGGAGTTTTCCGCAGGGCGGTTATTATTAAATTTGTCGAAATTCGGTAGGTGTTTTAAGAGGCCTAAGAAATCTGTGCAGTTGTAATTAATAAGACGTCTTTAATATAAAATATGAGATCTATGAGTAAGATTAGTCTCTGTGTCAGCAATGCTCAGCCGGATGTGCACGGATGGTGTGTGTAAATGCAAATGAGGAGCGGTGACGCGCATGCAGAGTGTTGCTTTCGGTTTCGAGAGTATTGAGCTTCATAACTATTGTTTGCAAATATTGCTAAATGCCTGTAATTAAGAGGCTGGTTTTGCATTATGAGAGTATGAATACAGTGTGAATATATTAGTGTGGATGTATAGTAAATGACTGAATTTTGATAGATGTATAGTTCGTGAGCCATAAATGTTGGTGTGGTTTATTTTCAGTTATGTGTGTGGGGAGAAGCTGTGAGGACGATGAGAGGTTTCAGTTTTCTTTTTCTTTTTTCTTTTGACTTGCTCTTTCTGATCATGGAAGGCATGTCCAAAATACTCGTATGAAAGCGTATTTTGTGTGATTTTAACTGTGTGAATGCTGTCAGTATTTGATTTGAGTGACTCTGCAGGAGTTCTCTGAGTGAGAGAAAAGGCAGTGTGTGAGACGATTCATGGCGTCTGAAAGAGGTTAGAACATTTAAAAGTGTGTATGAAATAATGGGGTGAAATATGGTTCCCATACAGGGAGTTTTGTGATGTAAAATAGGATGTTTTAAAGTTTGAAAGTGCTTTTAATTCAAGAAATGCATGAGTGATGGTATGAGAGGTTGAGTTTCTTTTTCTCTCAGTTCAAAAACACATAAGTATATACACTAGGAAAACCCACTTAAGAAATTATTGTGTGACTGATGCTATAAAACTGACCTAAAGAATGGTCCTGTGCGTGGAGAAGTGTTAGTTGTTCTGATGTTTGAAAGAGCTCTATTTAAAAGTGTGTGTGAGAGGAAGGTGTGTGTGTGTGACTGATGATGTCAGGGGAGCACCCAGAGAAATAGACAGAGTTAAATTCTAAGAAGCTGAAGCGAATGCATGTTTTAAGAAAAAGTAATAAAGTAATAAAATTATATTAATTACAGGTTTTAGAAAAGAGACAGACCGAGAGAAATAAATACAGGAACTAACAATTACATTAATGAATTGAAAATGCACGTACACAAACTGTTACATGTGAAATTATGGTTGGAAAGTTTAATAAAGAAAGCAGTTTACACTCCTTTAATTTCCAGAACCAGTGTGTCCCCTAGGTCTGATAACACCCTTGCCCAGTTGGCTCCTGTAGTAGGCGGGCATGGAAGGCTGGACAGCCCATGACGGGTAAGATCCCACCTCGAAACCCTGGGACAACCTAAGGCAAGGCGCAGTCACGATTGCTCGAACCTAAGTCCCGGAGTGACCTTGGAGTCACTGGAGGAGACGGGATTTAACAGGTAAGGCCACTGGGCACAGACGAAGGGGAAATGTCATTCACAATGACCAGTGATGAACCAGAGAGAGAAAACACACCCTGTCAAAAGGAGTTTGGAACACTGGAAAAGAAACATTTACAAGATCACAAAGATCATAAAGAAACATTTATAAGAATCACACATACAAACAGAAAATGCACTAACCTTACAGAGACAAGCTCATGAAGATTAATGAACAGATAATGATTTAAAACCTGGCTAAGAACACAAACATACGTAATTAAATCAGCCTGCTAATTTCATGAGGGTTAAAATGGTGTGAATGTTGAAGAAAATACACTTAAAACACACTTGGATAAAATAGAGTTGTTGTGGAATAACTCAAACGAAGCTGTATGACAAGGGAGTGAGTTATGGAAAAAAAAAAAAAAACAAGAGAGAAGTGATTACTTAGGAGTGCTCTTGCACTGATTTATCAAAGTAAGTGATTAGTATAGAAAGAAAATGAAAATAATTCAATAATGTGATAAGGTTTAAACATGTATTCCTCTTGTTAAGTTGGCTGTTGAGCTGTGGGTTTATGCAAATTATCTGGAGTGCGTGAGTGACAAAGACACTTCCTGTGTGCGTGTGTGTCGGAGGCTTTCAGTTCAGTTCAAGAGAGAGCAGTGGCTGTTGAAGAGTATTGGGAGAAATATATAATGGTAAAGTATCAGGATATTTGATTACGGTGGTCAGGTCTGTTCAGAGGGGCAGATTTGGACAGGAAATTTATAATTTAAGGATGATACGTTGTTGAAATTGGTTTTTATCTTGTGCTGAATGAAAACGGTCTTTGATCTTTTGACGAGGTTTTCGGTGTGTTGAATGGGTGAAATTTAGGATTGTTTTAGATTTTTGAGGCTGTTGTTTCTATTTCAAGAGAGGGAGTTTTGATAAACATGGACATGTCTAAAAGGGCCCATAGTTTTTGTAACAGTGCACTTAGAGAAAAAACCTGTCAGGTGATTTTGTTTTGTACTTTGATGAGCTAATAATCAGCTCTCTTTTTTCATTTTTGTTCTAAGCAGGCCTGGAAGAGAGTGAACGGACGGCGTTGACAAAATTACCAAGTACGAAAATCAGGTGGGCTTTACAGAATTATAATTGATTACAATCAGAGACTGATTGGCGGCAAGTCTCTGTCTAAAAATGGATTGTATCGATTCAATCCAGTCAAAAGTATAGAGAACTATTTTCCTGAAAAGGAAAAGGAAATAAAACAACAAATGATTGAGCTCATTTTGCTGATGTGGAGCATCTGATGACGTGCGCGGAGGGCTGCAGTATCAGCAAAAAATATCATGTGTGAATGCATGGGAGTGAATGTGAGTGATGGGACCAAGGGGGAAATAAATGAAAGGACAAGTGGGAGACTTAAATCTGGGGATGCTGATTTTGGGATATTGATGTGTGCTTTGAGAAAATTATTTACTGGGGTTGGATTATGTTATTACATTATAAAATGCTAAAAGGGAAACATTGTTTGGTGTAACTTAAGTTACCATGAACTGAGGTGACACATGATTAATAACTGTTTTGTTTAAGTTTGTTTTTGTCATGACACAGATTGGATCATAGAGGGAGAGTATGAAATGTAAAGTACAGGTTTTGTTTTCAGGAAATTCCAAGGATCCAGAGTTCGATGGAGCAACGAGTTTGAGAAGATCTGACATAATAATTAAATTGATCTTATTCCTTAAACACAGGTTTTCAGGGCTGGAGCAAAATACCGGAGAGGACAATTGCTGAGCTGTTCTGAGAAATGAAATGACTAACCTTTTTTCCTTTTAAGTGGTTAGGCTTGGGTGGAGCATTTTGAGTTTTTTGCCACATGAGATGTGTCAAAAAGAGAGGGGTTTAAGATTTAATTTGTTTAATTTGAAAGGGGTTTTAGTATGATTTTATAACGATTGGGGTTGTTTGATAATTTAGATATGGTAAAACGGAGGCAGAGATTGTTAATTCTAAAGAAAGGAGTAAAATGAACTGAATTCTGTTTAGAAGATAAATTGCTGGTGTTAATAAGAAGTTGTATACAAAACTTAAAGGGGAAACTGTGGGAATAAAGGATATGCTTTGGGGAAAATAGTGAAGATTTTATGAGTAGAAAAAGTGTGATTTCTTTTTGATTTTTAGGATAAGTTGTAACAGTGACATAATGTAGGCTTTAGAAACAGATAGTAAATAGATTTATTTCTAGGGTAGAGGAGAGCTTTTATGAGGATGTTGAAAGTCTCGCTGACTTAAATGAATAATATTGGAGATTAGATATGTAGAAAGGATTTTTTATACACATTGCATTTTGTGCCTTTAACGGAGTTGTGGCTCAGAGAATCGTCTCTTGAGGGTCACAGACTTTTAGTTAACGTCATGATTAGCCAATCTACTGTGAGAATGACCTGAGTTATTGAAGGATTGGACACGCTTACAGACATATAGAGCTCATTAAGACCTGACAGTATTGATTCCAGGCAAAAGGCCTGAAATCCATTTAGCATTTAACTGAATAGGAGTTTCGTTTGTAACTAAATTGGGTGACATGTAAAATATGGAGATAACACATGCAGTTCTAAATTAGTCCTCTTATATAAAATGCAGTTACAGGATAACAAATACTTGTTGAAGGGATCAAGTTTTTGCTTTAAACCAGGTCCAAGGGGGGAAAAAGCTTATGTATTTTGGTTAAAACTGATAAAATATAATGACTGATAAAATATAATTAGAATGTACCATTACATTAAGAGTAGTAAACTGAAATAAAATGATATATTAAAACAGGTTATAACACAGGAACTGTGAGTGTTACAATGAAGTTAGTGTCAACACACAGAAGTTGTTCCTAGGGAGCTTTTAGCTATGATGAAAGTTATTTAGAGCTAATGATCATATGTTTATACTTAGCTGAGTAAAATGGTTGTTTTTCTTTGATCCTTGTGTAGAATAAGTGGTTATGATGATTTTTCTTGTGAAAGGTGATTTTAGGCCAGAGCTGTGACAGTTTTGTGCATAGGATGTTGATGATCAGATAAGGAGCAAAGAGGAAGCACATGCAGAGACGTGCTTCCTTCGATTCTCTTAAAGGCAGTGCTTGAAGAGTTTTACAAATGCTGAGTACGGTTGATTAAGATTTGAAAATAAAAGTCAAAAACCAAATACGTAATTAGGTTCATGTTTTGAGTAACATTAGGTTGAGTAACATTAGGTTTGAATAAAGAAGACAACTGAGGGACATAAGGCAGGGAAGCCGTACTAGGGAGAAAGTGTTTTGTTTCCTTTGCAGGTGGCCAGAGTTCCACTAGAGTGGGACCCAGAAGAGGAGCAGAGACCACTTAAGCATGAAGTGTTCTCAAGTGGGAGCGGGCATTTTATAACTAAGACCACCTAGATGACATGAGGTTGTCTGATTTGTTAAGTCACAGGATGCCAAGAGAGGGTCAGAGCTAAGAACAGTGATCCTAAATGTCCATGACGTCAGGGGTGGACAGGGAAGCAGTTGAATGGGCCAAGGAGTGACCCAACATAAATGTATTGCGACCTCTGGTGGTCCAGAGGTCGAGAGTGGGAGTGTGGGGAATAGAAATATTTTATTGCTATTATTTGCTGCTATTTTATAATCATCATTAACATTTCATGTTAATAGGGATGTTGCTTTCATAGATGCACTCAGATGTTCAAAATATATTGGTATTATATTAGTCTTTATTACAGGTTCAGTTATAATCAGTTGAATCTATAATTTAAAGGTTTCTGAATGTTTTTATATTCTTACACATAGTCTTCAGTGGGGGAGAAGCGGACTGCAGGCTGACAGGAAATGCGTCTGCAGAGCATGTTTTGCAAAAGTGAAACCAAAACCAGAGTTTTGATGATGCTATTATCATCTTTTATGCATTTATACGTCTGATTAAGCTTTGATTAAGTTTTAAGTAGTTGTAGTAGATTGAAATATTTGTTTTATACATTTTACATAGAAGTTAAGATCATCACAACACAGGATGGCCTTAGCCTGGTTGCCTAAGTGAGGTCAACTAAGGTGCAGAGAGCAGATGCACACTCTGTGCACGCCAGAGAGAGACACACACACACACACTGTTAGGGTGTAGGTGAGAGTTGACTGATGAAGCAGTAGATGCACGATGCGAGAGCTGAGCTGGCTTACGGAAACCACCGGGAGAAGATGGAAGCCAGTGTACTTTTAATTGTGCCTTAAGTTGTCGAATAGAACATTTGTGGTTTTGAAGTTGATGTATGTGATGACGCAATGAGGGGCGTCACTAAATATACTCTGATGCATATAAAACTGTATTTTGATGTTAGGAGGATGAGATTGTGGGGCTGTCTGCTTACAGAGTCCGCTCATTCTCCCACGCGTGTCATTTCATTAAAATCATCGTCTTTACCTTTTGGACCAGTGTGGTTACTTGCATTCCTCCTGTGTTTCCTTCCCTATATTTTTGAACCTTAACAGAATCTACTTCAGTCCTGGCTTGAGTGGGAAGGTGAACTGTCACACCTCCAGCACGTCACCATTCCCCGCTGCTACGCTCCTCCTCACAACTCCAGCAATGCGACATATGAGGCTCATATATTCTGCGACGCATCAGAAAAGGCTTATGGGGCTGTGGCTTATCTTCGGTAATCGAGCAACAACTGCCCATCGCCACATCATTCCTGATGGCTCGCCCAGAGTGGCCCCACGCAAACAGGTGTCAATGCCCCGGTTGGAGCTTTGCGCAGCACTCACAGGAGCCCAATTGGCCAAAGTACTCCAGACAGAGCTCACCATCCTCCTGCAGTCGATCTACCTGTGGACAGATTCTACGACGGTGCTGCAGTGGATCCAGTCTAGTTCCTGTCGCTATAAGGTATTTGTGGGGACTAGAATCTGTGAAATACAGGAGCTGACATCACCTGAACAGTGGCAGTATGTGACCTCTGACCTCAATCCCGCTGATGACATCACCAGAGGGAAACATCTCGCCGACCTAACAGTCCCCAATCGTTGGTCACATGGTCCACCCTTCCTGTCACAAACTGCTGACACTTGGCCTAAGTTGCCAATAGAGTTCCCGGCATGCAGTGAGGCAGAGCTCAGGAAGACTGCATTCTGTGGGCACGCTTCTGTATCCCCGACCTTACCGGATCCAACACAGTATGCCACACTAGATGAGCTGATTGCTGCTACATACCGGACCCTACACGGGCAGCCGACACTCTATTACAGCAGCGGAGCAACTAGAAACCAAGACCATGCTGCTTCGCTCGGCTCAGACTGACAGCTTCCCAGAGGAGGCCAAAGCCCTCCAGATCAGTCACCCAGTCCGCTCGGACAGCCGCCTTAGCGTGCTGTCCCCTGAATATGACAGTCTTACCGGTCTCATCAGAGTTGGAGGCCGCCTCCGTCGAGCCGCAGACTTAGATCCAGACAGTATTCATCCCATCGTATTAGCAGCTGAACATCCCTGACGAAGCTCATCATAAAAACTTATGATGACCAGCTCCTTCATCCAGGTGCAGAGAGGCTGTTTATGGAAATACGGGCGCACCTATTGGATTCTCAGAGGACGCTCAAGCCATTAAGAAACACCAGCACCAGTGTGTGGACTGTAGGAGATGGCGCGCCTCACCTTCTACACCCAAATGGCTGACTTACCTTCATCACGGCTGAGACTCTATAAGCCCCCGCTCTGGTCAACGGGCGAGACTGTTTTGGGCCGTACCTATAAAGATAGGTCGAGAAGAGAGAAATGCTGGGGAATTATCTACAAGTGTCTTACAACCAGATGCGTGCACCTCGATCTCCTCCCTAGTCTTGACACCGATTCCTTCCTTATGTCATTACGCCCGATTTATCGCATCGCCGAGGAAAGCCATACGAGATGTGGTCTGATCGAGGGACCAATTTCAGAGGTGGTCACAGAGAACTCCAAACGGCGCTTTGAAAACATGGAGCCTGACCTCAAGCAGCAGCTAGCCAAGCAGACTATCAACTTCTGCTTCAATCCCCACACTCTCCTCATTTCGGAGGAGCCTGGGAAAGGGAAATCAGAGCAGTGAAGTCAGCTCTGCAAGTAGTCCTGAAGGACCAAGTTGTGGCCGAAGAAGTCCTACTCACAGCCCTCATAGAGATTGAGGGCATTTTGAACTCAAAACCACTCGGCTATGCATCAGCTGACATAGCTGACCCAGATCCCATCACACCAAATCTTCTCTTGATGGGGCGGCATGATTCAGCACTGCCCCAGGCAGTTTACGGCCCCTCAGGCACTCTTTCAACCAGACGATGGAGACACAGTCAGGTCATCAGCGACCACTTCTGGAAGCGGTTCATACAGAACTACCTCCCAGGACTGCAACTCCGACAGAAATGGAGGAAGTCCACTGACAACATGGCCGTGGGACAAGCTGTTATGATTGTGGACGCTAATCTGCCTAGAGGCCTTTGGCCTGTGGGTACCATTTCCCAAGTTTTTCCAGGGACTGATGGCATTGTTCGAGCTGCCGAGTCAAGGTTAAAGACAGTATCTATGTTCGCCTGGTAACTAAGCTGGTGGAACTTCCCAAAGTTCCTGAGGACTCAGATGATACTGTTTCAAAATAGAAGGACTTTAGCATGTGTGTATTTCCATACAAATACAGGGGCGGCTGTTAAAAGTCCGCTTGGTCACTTTAACTGTTTAGACTATGTTACCCATGATGCACCTCGGTATCTGTACTTCCGGTTGGGAACGTGTTCAGCGCAGTTCTGCACAGATGAGAGGTGTGTTGGAGGTGTCGGAGGATTAACGTTTTTCCTTGCATTCCTGTGTGTGTTAACCCTGTGTGCGTGCTTATCATGTGAGTATTATAAGATGAGAGTGATGATTGTTTGACTTTATCTGTGTAATCTGCTCTGTGTAATTTGCTACGTAAGAAGCTAGTCCCGTTGCTATCGCTAAGCTACGTTGTTGGCCTACTACAGGCAGCCTTGGTTGCAGCTGATATCTCATTTAATATACGACCTACGGTCAAGCATTGTGGTTGGAGGTGGATGTAACTATTTACTGTGTTTATTATCTGAATCGTTGTAATCTGTAGAGATCCTGTTTGCTAATGTATATACCAGCTAGAAATTCATTTATGGTCTTAGGGTGCCATCTAGTGGCCACGAGGTTAGGGCGGATCATATAACCTTATGCTGGAAACCCACAGTGCTGTATAAGCGGTACCCTGCTATTCATAGGGGTTAATACAAATGTTTGTTCTTTCTGTTGACAGATGACCACACACTCATATACACACTCACACCCCTTCACCTGCATTTTTGAATACAGTAATGCAATCGCCTCCCCACCGACGCTTGTACATCCTGTTGATGTCATCTGCCACCTCCTTATTAAAGTTACTTGAACTACATCACTGTGGAGTGCCATTCCTTCTGACCGAGGACGACTCAGTTGAAGCGTGATCGGCAATCAGTGCAAACATACATAACAACGAAATATTAATTTCTGTTCCAAAGAAGTAGATTCTGTTCATCTGGACGTAACGTTTTCAGTGGGAGAAAACATTATGGCCTTTATGCTTTAATTTAAAACAAAACAAAACAAAACGATGTTTTACAATTTTACAAGATTTTTAGAAATGACAGGTGCACCATCCAAAGTGGGACTGATGCTACATCTCCTCACATGACCTAGTGAAAGACAGTACCACTGGCAGTCACCAGTATTTTTCAAATATGAAGTTGAAAACAGTCCTCAGGTGCACAAGTAGGTGCTATTGAACAAATCATTTAAATCAAGCGAGGTTTGATATGAGGTTTTGCTCACACCCCATGAGTTAGTAACAACACTGAGTTTATATAACACATAACCTTTGTTATGTCTCTAGTGCTCACCTTAGCACACTGTCTCCACTCATATTTTTTCAGTGGTATCAGCAGCCCCTGCAGAGAGAAAAGAGCAGAAAACTATCATGAAGATAAATCCATCCATACTAAGTTCATGTGGTAGATGTGAGTGTTGAAATGTTTCACATTACTGCCCCGACACCTCCACCCTCCAAACAAGGCCTGTTAGTTTATCTTCTTTCATTGTTCTTCTTGGGTTGAAACTAGAGATGGCACGATACCTCTTGTTTTAAGTCTGATACCGATATCATAAATTTGAAAATCTGCTGATACCGATATGAATCCGATATTGTCTATTTTATAATCAATAAAATTGTTTGTTTTTTTTAATATTTGCTGCATTTTGTATAAGTTCATACTCATGTTTAAAAAGCCAAAACACTAAAGTTGTTCTATTGTACTTGGATGCAAAAACCCCACTGCACCCAAAATACTTCAGTTCAGCAATACTGATCTTTTACTTAAACTTTTAGCAGATTTTTAAAGTATTTAAAGTAATATTGAAAAGTAATTTAAAATGCAATTTTATGTAGATTTCAACAAATCTTTGGTTCTGAAAAAAAAGAAGTGCAATATCAGCACAAAATAATTCAACAACTTAAAAAAATAAAAGAGGTTGTAGAATGGACCCTTTTATACTTAAAGTTGAACATAAATAGACATCCAGAGTGGAAAGCAGTACAAATCAATGCAAACACGGCTTCATGACTCTCATCTTTTATCAAGATGGATGTCAGTGTGAGCTGTTTCTATCACATTTAACCTGAGATTGAATTTTGTGCAATTTCTATACAAAACTTAACACGTATGAAAAAAAGTGTTTTCATTGTTTTGTTGTTGTTGTTTTTCTTTCGAACCACAGAACTGTTTAGCCTGCAACACAGTTCTTTTCAAAGTAAAACTCGAGTCTATCCATTGTACGGTCAGACTTACCAATGACAGATGTCCCAGCTTCACATTTAGGTTGATAAGTTTAATGTAGGAATGCTTTACAAACATTCAGAGATGAACTTACACACTTGCTTTATTTTTCTGGGATGGCTTGCTTGGAGATGAAATGCTGGTTTGTCAGCACGTAACGAGGCTCCAAATGCTTTCAGTGTGAAGTGACTCCAGACCACCGACAGGTCTTGTACACAACAGCCGCTCTATCACATGACGCAAACTGCTCCAACATGATAAGGGGACCACCTGGGTTACACCATGTCACAACTTTTGTGAGGTGCTTTTGTGATATTTGATGGATTGGGTTACATTTTTAATTTCTACCCAATATCTGGTCCAGTAATTTAGGTCAGCATCGCACTGATACCAATACTGTATTTTGGATCGGTCCATCCTTAGATGAACCATGGAACATTAAGAGGCAGCTGCATGTCTAACACTGTACATGCAGCTGCCTCACTTTGGTATAATTTACACTTTCATACATTTCCTCGTCAGTGAGGACCAATCAGAGTCTGGCACCTAGAAACTTACCTTGGTATAGTGAGCGATGGCTTGAGCCTCATTTTTTTTGTGATAATGAAGAAAGTCACCGTAGTGCTGATGGATAATCTGACAAACCCTTTTCTCCTTCAACTCTGGTAACTTCTCCAAGCAGTGCTTGAAAGTCTCCTCAGCCCTGAGAAACAACGAGATGTTTAGGAATTTACAGCCAAAGGAGGAAATCGTGCATCTTTGTTTAGACAAGTACCTGCTCAAATCCCCTTCCTCTGCGTACAACGGTGCCAGTTCAGCCCACGCCCGGACAAAGGATGGTTTCATCTTCACAGATTCTTCAAGGTGACTGATACAGCAACGCCTCCACTTACCCACCTCTTCTGTGGAGCATTAAAGGGTGATTTGAGTTGTGTTGATTAAAGGATAACATGCAGTATATTTCTGTGTACCTGTGTTGCTGCAGGGCCCGCGGCGCTCTTCAGCAATTTTCTTCTGCTTGTAACACATAGCCATCTGGTAGTTGAAGGAAGGTAATTGATCGCCCCTTCTCAGGCCTTGCTTAAGCACATCAATAGCCTCATCCAGTCGATTCTGGAACAGATTTAAAAACACCAGTCAGATACAAATATATAAGGAGAGAGGCTAAGCCTACGCTTGAAGCCACTGAGGCGTTTGTTGGTGGAGTGATGTGATGTCACTGGTATAAATGAACTTGTTAAACTTGCTAGAGTCCAATAACTCCACCTTGTCCTTTAGAATCTTTGTTCCAAAGCCATACTTGTCCCGAAATTTCATCTTGAAAATTGATGACTATGTCAAGGTTAAAAACTTGGGCGTGTGGTTCTACATGGTGGTGTCCTTTGAGTCCCATGTAAAAGAGACAACAAAGACTGCCTTTTATCATTTAAGGAACATACCCAAAATCAGACATCATTTATCAAGCAACACTGCAGAGGTCTGTCTCCATGCATTTGTGTCTTCACGTATTGATTATTGTAACGCTCTCCTTTCTGGGCTACCAAAGAAAGGTTTTAGAGGTTTACAGATGGTGCAAAATGCAGCTCGGGTCCTCTACCAGAGGCCTGGGAGCTTGAGGGTCCTGCGCAGTATCTTAGCTGTTCCCAGGACTGCGCTCTTCTGGACAGAGATCTCCGATGTTGTTCCCGGGATCTGCTGGAGCCACTCGCCTAGCTTGGGAGTCACCGGACCAAGTGCTCCGATTACCACTGGGACCACCGTCACCTTCATCCTCCACATCCTCTCGAGCTCTTCTCTGAGCCCTTGGTATTTCTCCAGCTTCTCGTGTTCCTTCTTCCTGATATTGCTGTCATTCGGAACCGCTACATCGATCACTACAGCCGTCTTCTTCTGTTTGTCCACCATCACTATGTCTGGTTGGTTAGCCACCACCATTTTGTCCGTCTGTATCTGGAAGTCCCACAGGATCTTAGCTCGGTCATTCTCCACCACCCTAGGGGATGTCTCCCATTTGATATCAGGACTTCCAGGCCATATTCAGCACAGATGTTTCTGTATACCATGCCGGCCACTTGGTTATGGCGTTCCATGTATGCCTTGCCTGCTAGCATCTTGCACCCTGCTGTTATGTGCTGGATTGTCTCAGGGGCATCTTTACACAGACTGCACCTGGGGTCTTGCCTGGTGTGATAGACCCCAGCTCACTAAAAGTCTTTAAATTTGGGGCAAATTTTCTTGTGTGATTAAATGTGATTAATCAAGATTAATTAAGTTCAAAGCCTCTAATTAGTTAGATTAATTTTTTTAATTGAGTCCCACCCTGCCCATCAGACTACTCAAAATGGAAAGCAGTGCTCTACCTGCACTGTGTATAGTGTAGCAGAGCACTGCTGGCTTCGACTGAGGATATTGTTGGGTAGTGGAAGTAATACTTTGAGGAGCTCCTTAATCCAACTGACACACCTTCAGTACAGGAAACAGAGTCTGGGGGACGAGGGGAACAATTTGTCCATCACCGGGCGTGAGGTTATTGAGGCAGTTAAACAACTCAGTCCACCTTTTCATGGCTGGTTTTTACTATCCCTGAATCAGTCAAAATGATTGAGGAGAGCAAAAACATTCAAGCTGTTTTCGGTATATAAAAAGAGAGTTCAGGATTATTAAATAGGGAAAAAAAGGAAGGTCAAATTCTGAAGCCAACCAGCATGTTCAGCGCTCTCAGAGGCAATCTAAAACCTCTCAAGGTTCCAAGATGAAGTAACACCAAACATTGTTGACCTGGCTGCTGTTGATGATACTCTATAAGGGCTTTTATGGTTGAGGATGTCTTAAAGTGGATGTTGAATGTGCCTTCAGTTACTGCGTTTTTTATATGTAAAACCAGAAGCCAGTGGCATAAAGGACGGTTTTCTGTTGGTGGTCTCTTCTCCCCACTGTCACCAAGTTGTTAACAATGAATTAATTTCTAAGTAAAATACTGCAGGTGCCTTGACATACTATAAATATTGTAAGATGGCTTTAACAAAGAAAATGGAAGACAACTGAGGATGAGTCTCTACAGATGGATTTCTTGACTTTGGTTTAGTCTACTGCTACTGGGCCCAAGACCCAGTAAGCAGAAGTAAGAATTAATTAGACCAAGGTTGCAGACTTACCCGATTAAGTAAGTAATTTCCTGAGTGGCGAATGACATGAGGGTTGTCAGGATCATTTTTTTGTGCTTTCATCACCAGATCATCAGCCTCTTCGTATTTCTTATAGGTCACCAGCTTCACAGCCAGCATAGACTGCAGAGCAGCGTTATTTGGGCTGATCTCCAATGCAAAGCGAAGCTGTTTGGTGGCCTGGGATTCCCCATCTTCCTGTTTGTTTTCTGCAAACCACTGCAGATGAGAAACTGGTTAGTCTGCAGTTTATTTCGCTTGAATAAAAAAAATTAGTCATTGAAACTTCTAAAAATCATACTGACACTGAAGGAGCCTTAAGTTTATCATTTGGTGCTGTCTAGAGAAATATCCAAATACTCTTCATTCTTATCATAAAACTGACCTGTTCTTTGCAAAAGAGAGCGATGGCGTAGCCGGCATTCCACTCGGTGTCATGACGCTGTACCTCAAGTGCTTTACGAAAACAGTCGATGGCGTCTGAGAGAAAAGACCTCGACACCTTGAAATAGGTCCAGGCTTGTTCCCCGTACACCTCTGGAAGGAAACTTCCTGATGAACCAGTGGCATACTTCACCTGCAGAGGGAGAAGGAAGCGTCAGAGGTTCAACAGCAGTGATCATAAGGTTTGATCTGATTGGTGTACATACCAGTATGTCCTCGACTCTCTGACAGTAGCTTTGTGACTGTGCAAAGTCTTCATGATGATATTTCAGCCAGGCCATGTCTCCATACGTCACAATCAGCCGCTTCTCACTCTCATCACCATAACTCTTCCTGATGGTCTTCTCTGATTGGTTTAAAAGTGACAGCGCTTCCTCTTGTTGATCCTGAAGATGCCTGAGGACCAACAGGTCATCAACAGATGTTCCACAGCTGGTGTTTACAACACCTGACAAGAAACTGACCTGAGAGTTCAACTAACACTTGTTAATGATTCATTAAGGTTTTTATCTGAGGTTCATGACTCCAGGGTTAGATAATTACTGCATTTCCACCAGAAAAACAAGAGTCCAAACAAGCTTCAGGAAACAGATTATATCAAGATTCTTAAAGAATCAGAAACTTTAGTCCAATACTCCAATAATGTTTCTCTTCATATTACATGTTTGTATTAAGGTTGAAATAATGAGGTAAACTTAAAGCAAGCTGATGTTTTTCTTCTAGCTGTAGCTTTGCTATGCTGGATAAATCTGGTGATGGCTCATTCATGTTGTTAACTTATGAAGTGAGTTGAACATGAGCAGCCATATCTACTCCCGACAAAATATTGGAATGTGAAATTAAATTCATTTGTGTTAGCAGCAGGAACACTGCTGGTAGGTAACATTAGCAGAAGAAAGACAGCTCAGGGTTGGATCTGATCCTGAAAACAAAACAATCTCTCTATCATTCAAGTATAAATCCTGCTGCTAAGTCTGGCTAATGTTAGCTCTTCTCTTCTGTAGCAGAGTCCCAGAAATAAAAATGTTGAGATTTGAATGAGCAGAATAAATCCACTTTAGCTTTTCTTTCATAAGACAGCTACAGAAACTGTACCTGAAATAAGCCAAGAGGCTGTAGGTGCAACTCTCTCCCTCATGCTGACTCTGATGAAAATCTATGTCAATCTGTAGTCGGGTGCTCAGGGTTTCCAGGTCCACGTCCAGCACGTCCAGATCCCAGGTGAAGTGACACTGCAACTGCTGCAGCCTGCTGAGCAGAGCGCTGCTATCTTCACTGTAAGAGAGTCACAAAGAAAAAGCTGTGAGGACCATCAGAGTGAGAGCATCAAACCTGGACTGGTGTGTCAGGCTCACTCAGTGCTCTGACACACCTGAGGATCCTGTTTCTACGACCAGCACATGTCAGCTCACCCAGACCTCCCAGCTCCTGTCCTTGAGAAAATTCAGTTTGTGTGATCAATCAATCAGTGAAATCAGTGATGTGGTTTGAATCTCACACTGAGGAACCAGAAGAAACCTTAGATATGGAGTTAGACACAAACACGGAGTTTGTGTTAGGGGAGAGCTATTGTTGTGATACACAGGTTTGTACTTGTGGAATATTTTTGATATTGTTCTGTAAAATATTTTTTGGATATGAGACCACACAATTTGTTCTCGTTTAACTCATTTGAGCACATTCCAGTGTTAAAATGTCTAGTTATTGATGTAAGATGCATGAGTTGCCCATGTTTTTCAGTTACCAGTGCTCATGATCTGGAATTAATATTGTTGAAGAGGTGAGCACTGAAGAAGGCCAGCAGGAACATGGACTTGTGCGTACATGCTAGGTAGTTGTGAGCAAACTGGGCTTAATTGTGTGGATTTTGATACCCAAGGATCGATGTGCACATGATACAAATCTCAACATTGCAGTGATGTTGAAGGTTGGGAAGTTTAGGCTGGTAGTAGAATGAATGAAGTGCATTCCAAGCAGCACTAAGTGTGCAGCACTCTGTGCACTCCTTAGTGCAGTGCCATGCATTTCTCTCCAGGAACTGAGATTGTTTGCTTGACACTGTTCAGTCACTGAACAGACTCTCTATGCATGATCATGAAACAACAAATAAAGGGTCGACTGCACAAGAACTGAAGGGTGAGAGTCCTGAGGTTAAAGATTTAGTGCAACCTTTGACAAGTAACAAGGGAGTCGCCTCATCCTCTCAGAAGTGTACGTCCACTTTTATAGTTGAGCTGATTAAAAAAAAAGGCTAATTAGGCAAAGAAAGGATAAACCTGATTAAGGTTTCTTTTGGCCCAATATGCAGAGAGACTTGGAATATTTTCTAATAAATCACTGTGAGACCCTCATGAAGTGAAAGGCTTCTTGCATCTGTCACGGCTGAGCTTGACACTCAGCCTTATGTGTTAAAAATGTGTGGATGGTCAGAGTGCTAAACCAGAGATTAGTGTAGTAAGTAGATCAAATTTAATCTTAATCAAAAGTCTGATCAATAGATTAGCAGAGACATGTAGTCTGAGTAGTGAGAATGTTTATTCTAATGTTTAGATTTTGTGTGTGAAGACATAAATGATCCATCATCAACCTTTTTATTCATGTCTGAGTTTGAGAAGATAACGATGGGCGTCTCTAACTCATCATTATACTTTTGAACAATAATAGCAGCTTGATTCATGTGTGAATTTACTGATAGTTAACTATGATCAATACTGATCAGAACATTATCTGTAAACAGCACATATAATGTAAATGTCTCGCTCTCTCTGTGTGTGTGTGTGTGTGTGCGTGTGTGTGTGTGTGATAACAGACCATATTATTGTGGCTGTAAAAACAGTGATGTCATATATCCGTTAATCAAACATTAACATTTCAAAAATATGAAACCAACGAGCAGCTCATTATAAAAACACATTTTTGTTTTTCTCTTTTAAATGTTTATTATAAATATTTATTACTCATTAATAAGACAAAAGTATTTGTTATTTGATTTATCAATTAAATAACTGATAGAATATTTGATTACTAAAATATTTGATTGCTGCAGCACAAGTTATTATTTTCACATACAAGGTTTATAATTTGTTAATCTCCACTTTCTCCTCTTCCTCTGATATCAGTCCCCTGTTACATGCACAGGTAGACAGACTGTGTTACTTTGTATCTCTCTGCGTGCACCTGAGCGCCAAGCAAGCTAAACTACTGCTGCATTTAAAGTCCATCAGGTGGTTCACTTTTTGATAAATGATCGATTATTGATCAGAGGTTTGGCAAACTGACCTCATGTTGGAGCAAACAGAGACCTCCTCCTCCTTAGACACAGCAAACTGATGACTGAACACGAAGAGTTCGTGGACCGATCTGTGAAGCTGTCACCTTTGTCACACAAACCACACACACCTACCTATTCTCGTGGTGCCTTCAGGGCCTCGCTGAAAACAGGTAAAAGGGAGAATTCATCTGCTGATGGCTCAGATCGCTCATCCTCTCCTCTCCTGTCCTCTCGAGAACTTAATAGCCATAAATATAAACTATGTTAGGAGACGGAAGGCACACATTTCACAAAGGAGAAAAGCTTTCCGATCAGAAGGCTGGGCTTTCTGTTTTATATGAGAGGTACATGAAGGCACCACAAGGGGACCTTAGGTTTCGTTTCTGCATCTCAGCTGAGAGCGTCTCCAAAGATCACTGATCAGCCATTGATCTGTAAATGATTGATCTGAGGTCAGCGGTTCTCACTGAACGACCACTCAGTGACCGATCAGTCGGCGCATAATCGTTTCTTCATCTTCATCGGTGTGTACTCTGAGGAAGAGGAGGACTGTTTCCTGTAACATGACGTGAGTTCGCATTAGCTTCACAGCTGATTTCCGACTTTCGAAAACTACCACAAATACTACAGATACATGTACTACTATTAGCAAAGGTGGTAGAAGTACTAGTGTTAAAAATACTCCAGTAAAAGCGGATTAGTTTGTTGATCCTGCTCCATCTCTGGCACTGATGATCGTGTTGATGAACCTAGTCACAGTTTTTTTTCCCTCTGGAAGTCAACCACCATCTGTTTTGTCTTGCTGACATTCAAAGAGAGGTGATTTATTATGGACCGCTTTACAAAGTTCCTGTACTCCATAATACACCCAACCCCTGTAGTGTCATCAGAGAACTTCTGCAGGCAGCATGTTTAACTGTTATACTGGACGTCTGAGGAGCACAAGGTAAACAGAAATGGAGATAGGACCGCCCCCTCTGGTGCCCCAGTATTACTAACCACCACAACAGACAAACTGAGACCTCTCTAACAGATAGTCAGCACTCCAGGAGACAGTAGAAGTGGTGATCCATGACATGAACTTATCTCAAACAGTATGGATTGTATCAGTCAGTTGTTGTGGCTGAATTTCCTGACAGTACCCACCTATCCTGTATGTGGGTACAATCTTAATATAAATCTGCCTCCTAAAACTTGTTTGCACTGATTATTTTGGTGGAAATGCAGGTAGAGTATTCATCTTAACACCCATGGGGTCTAGAACCTTAGCTAAATGTCAACCAAATAAAGACCTGCTGCAGGACTGTTATTGAAGACCAGGCCAGGTGTAGACATCTGAAGTATGATTCCAGAAAAACTTGATTTAATTATACGCATGTTTTGCTGACCTGTTGGTCCTCAGGTTTCTTCAGGATCAACGAGAGGAAGCGCTGTCACTTTTAAACCAATCAGAGGAGACCATCAGGGAGAGTTACGGTGATGAGAGTGAGAAGCGGCTCATTGTGACGTATGGAGACATGGCCTGGCTGAAATATCATGTTGGAGACTTTGCACAGTCACAAAGCTACTGTCAGAGAGTCGAGGACACACTGGTATGTACACCAATCAGATCGTGAAGCTTGGAGCCTATAAGAAATACGAAGAGCCTGAGTGTCTGCTGAAGAAAGCACTGAAAACTGATCCTGATAAACCTCATGTCAGCCGCTACATAGGAAAATACTTTCGTAATCATGTAAGTCTGAATTTGGATATTGTAAATGCTTATTACTCATGCAGCCACAGATAATGTGATTCTTCCAGGGTCATGGAATATAAGAGTCAGTGCACAGATCCACGAAGATCCTTTATTTAAAGATGGTAAAGCATGCACACTGACCCTATATCAGCTCCAAAGAAGGCTGTGAAAGATGTGCAGCTTCGTACATTTTTGCTTCCACAGAGTTTTTAGACTATCTGTAATCGTTGTTAAAGACTAACGCTGCCTTTTCTTAAATGAGACATGCTGGTTGGGCTGGGTTTCCCATAATATAATTCTGAGTATAAGTAGGTTTGCAGTACACGTCAGCTTTTACTGATGGAAATCTCACAGTCTAAGAAGGCTAACCTGCCACTTTTCATATCCTCCCACGTGAATTTGATGTGTCAGTCTACCTAGATAATGTGATCTGTGAAATGTGGTATGTCCTGAGATTTGATTTTCACCCAGGTGTTATCCACATACCTGAACCAATGGCTGGCAGGTTCAATACCTGAAACCGGTGTCACACACACTGTTGTCGTTGAACCTGCTCCTCTGCTTGTCAATGTCCAGCTGCCCTCGGTTCAGCCAACTTTCCAGCCTTCAGCTCAGTCTTCTACTCCACTACCTGCTTTACAACCCTCACTACTACCTTTAGCTCAGGTTGCAGCCCAGTTATCAGCTCAGTCATTATCTCAGTTATTAGTTCAGTCTCAGTCTCCAGTGTCCCCGCTAGCTCAGGCTCCTGCTCAGCATCCTTTAGTTCAGTCTCCTGTGTTGCCACTAGCTGAGTCTGCTGTTCAGTCTGTAGCTCAGCCACCCTTTCAGCCATCATTCTCACCCATCCATTCTGTGCAGGAAGAAAGCCTCATTATAACCCTAGGTGATCTCATGGAACTGGCTAGCTTAGAGACAGTAACTCCCTCAAGGGCCTCCCCAGAGGCTGCGTTCAGCCCACAGCTGATTCTGGACCCCTGGAGGCTAAGAAGCAAACTGAGGACTGCACCGTGTTATCGCTGCCTGGGCAGAGCCAGTGCCCTGCACGGCTCCAGCTACCTTCATGTCTGCCACAGGACCTTGTGCCTGCTGTGCATGCCCATCCAGCCTTTGTCACCTGCAGCGCCACCACCTGCGGCTCCCACGGCGTCGCCTGCAGTCTCCTGCCTTGCTCACATCCAAGCCAGTGCCAGCGTTTGGGTCCTCTCTCACACACACCACACGTCTGCCACTGCAGCTGTGACAGCACTAAGTTGAAAAAACTACAGGTTGACCCCTGAAATCCACACAAGTTACGTGTTATTATATCAAATAAGCAAAACCAATGAAGTCCTTGCTGTAGCTCGTCTTGATGGAAGTACTGGACAAAGGATGATGAAGGTGGAGCTACCCTGTCTGCAGGGTCTCCTGATTCCTGTGAAGGAATATGAGAAGGAACTGTGTGCTAAGGTGAGCACTAAAGGTTATGTGATTAAAGTCTAATCAGTGGCTTATGTCAAAATGTGCTGAGACCAAGTCTCCTGTCTGCTGCACCTCTGGACCATTTTCATTAGCAGGACGTGAAGTCAGAGGGAGGCTAATCTGTCAGGTGGAAGCTTTCAGCAGTCCAGGTGGTGGACGATGATTTTAGACTCCTTCCTTTGCAGAAAACTTTGTATGTGATCTTTGGTTTGTCCATAAAAGGATTACTCCTTTATCTCTGTGTAGGGTCAAAATTGACTAACACAAACAAGATCCGGCTATTTGCGCGTATTTTGAGTACTTCAGCAGAAACCCCCACCTGCTGAACAGGGACTGGCTCTCCATGACCTTCATATAGACCCTGGCTGTAATCTGATTAAGCAGACTCAGTGTACACCGTTTCCACACATCGTCTCAACACAGTACTGAGGGAGTGGGGTCTGGATCGTTTCCACAGCTGTCCTTTCTCTCACCTGCCAACCAGCAGGAATCAGTCCTGTTCTGTGGTTTAAGGTTGGGAGCTGCTGTCTAAATATTTAATATTTAGACATTAAATATTTTTTAAGTCCTGGTCTGAGAAAGTCTCTGAAAATGAAAGTCGGTTACTTTAAATCCACAGAAATTCATCTTTCTTTGTTCCTCCATCTTTCCTGCAGAAACTCAAGCAGATCGCTGAGAAACGTCTGTCAAGGAATCCAGGTGATGGCGAGGCTCTCGCTCTGCTGGGTCAGGTGGCCAGAGCTGAGGGCAACAGGAAGGAAGCTGCTGAGTTTTATGAGGAAGCTCTGAACTGTGACAAGGACAATGAAGAGTACCTGTCTGCTCTGTGCGAGCTGCGCCTGGAGCTGCAGGGATCATCCTCTGATTAATCATGATCACTGCACTCCTGTTACATCATACTTCAGCCCGCTGAATGTGGACTTGATCCATGTGCTTCAAGGTCTGCACAACTCTAACAAATGGGCCCTTCATACCTTTCTGATAGGTATTAAATTATAAACAACGAAGCATTACACACGTCAGGGCCACTTTTATTGGATGTTTCAGACATGTGTGGTGCTGGGTGGAGCTCTGTCACCAGCACCCGAAAACACTGAGTTTAAAAATGGTGTTCAGTGAATTCCATTAAATTAAAGTCACGCCCATACTGAAGACTAATTCAGACTAGTGCTGGGCCATATCATTCCGTTCATGGTAATACTGGTGTAATGTTAGGCAATGATAAGAAAATGAATTATCGCGATAGAATATGGGTAAAACACGCATGGGCAGTGCCTTTGTTTTCATACGCACATGGCGGAAAAAGCATGGCAGGAACGGAGAATGAGAAGGGCGAAAGCGGATCATTGAATGAAACAGATGAACCAGAATTGGTCTGTAAAAATGCTGCAACTTCAGTGATGTGGAAATGGTTTGGCTTTTGTCCGTCAGATACCCAACAAAGCATAATTTTTTGTAGAACATGCAAGCAGGCCGTCGTTGTTACCGTGTTTTTTGGAAAATAAGGCACTCTTAAAATCCTTTGATTTTCTGAAAAATAGACAGTGCCCCTTATAATCCGGTGTGCCTTATGTATGAATTCTGGTTGTGCTCACTGACCCCGGACTGATTTTATGTGGTACACGGCGCTCAAAAATCCTTCAAAAAATGTTTTAGTACGACTTTGGTAAGTCGGTAAGTGGATTGTTGTAGCATTACAGCTGGAGCCTCGTGTAGTAATACATACTGTTCTTCAACATAATGTTACCGTATCGTGTGAATATAACCTCTTTTTAAGTTCTGTGGATATTATATATGGTTATGCTCAGGACATGTCTGCCCAGTTCCACTGGAAATTCCTTTTGGTTAAACTGTCAGCCAGGAATTTGCATTTGCACTTTTAAATTTATATATAGCTTTAATGCACATAACAAACTGCTGCTTGTTTAAGTGGGGTTTTTTTGCACTAGTAAAGTCATGGAGTCGTGAATTAAATTATTTAGTCTCAGTAAGAAAAATAAATATTACTGTTCAGTCAAAAATGCTATCTTGAAAGTCTAAATGTGGAGAGTAAATTTATCACCAAATGAAGAAAACAACAAGAGAAAAGAAAAGAAAACAGTTTGAAGAACAAACAAAAACATATCTGATAATTCAGAATCAGAAAGGGTTTGTTGCCAAATTCATATCCCCAGTCAGCTCTGATGCAGTTTAATGCTCAATGGATTCTTAAAATGTGACTCATCACTGTGTTGAAGGTTTGAAAATGATTAAGCACAGAGCAGCCTGCTTCAGCAGAGACAGACAGCATGAGGACAACTACACCCTGTCCTCATGCTGTTCACACATAGTCCCAGGGTTATTAGAAGCTGTGCCAAGTGAAGTGAGGTGAAGGTACTGAAGGCAGTTTTTACATGTGTTCATGCAGAAACAGGAGGAAAGAAGCACGGGGACAGATTTAGACAGGGTGATAACAGTGAAGATGCTTTTTAATGAAGTGTCAGAAAGCTTGGTCTCAGTCGCAGGTCAACAGGACAATGACCCAAAACACACAGCTAAAAACACCCAAGAATGGCTAAGAGGAAAAGAGTGGACTATTTTAAAATGGCCGTCTTTGAGCCCTGACCTCAATCCTATTAAGCATCTTTGGAGCTGAAACATGTTGACTGGAAAAGGCGCTCTTCAAACCGGAAACAACTGGCGCAGTTTGCTCATGAGGAGTGGGCCAAAATACCTGCTGAGAGGTGCAGAAGCCTCATTGACAGTTACAGGAATCACTTGATTGCAGTGATTGCCTCAAAAGGTTGTGCAACAAAATATTAAGTTGTGGGTACCATCATTTTTGTCCAGGCCTGTTTCATACATTTATTTTTTAAAATAGTTCATTTGAAGCATGGTTGAAAAGCAATGTCTGACTTTCATTGGTTAAGATTTATAGAATTTTTATTTATTATTACTTTTGTCAGATTAAAGTCATTTCTGTGACCATTGTGAGGTTTTCTTTCATTGACCGAGGGGTGCCAACAATTTTGTCTACGTCTGTAAACGCCATAAATGTTACAAACACAGACATAAATGTCTGTCCTATTTATAAGAGCAGTCTATCTGACCTCTTACCTCTAGAGGGCCACCAAATATAAGCTGTTATATATGTTTGTCTTCTATGAACAGAAAAAAAATGTTCTGCCATTTCTGTCTGACAGACTTCGGCAGAGTGTAGACCAACACTCCCTCACGCTTATTTCTTGTAAAACGAAACTTACTGCTTTACTTTTCCTTTTCTGTCTAAGAGTTTTTCTTTTTCTAAATACAGCTACAGCTGTACTTATACTGCATACTGCAAACATGTTCCCTTTACTCTCCTTTCTACATATCCCATTCAAACACTCCTCCTGCGAGCCAACGCTCTGGGTTTATCAAATACAATTAAAAAGCAGAATAAACATCGCAAATGTTACAAAATGTGACAAACACATAAATGTCTGTCCTGTTTATAAGAGCAATGTTTTTTTTATACTTGCAGACACAGTGAATCAGTTCTGAGGCTGCTACAGTTGTAGCCCTCCCCTCTCTCATTTTTTGTAAAACAAAACTTACTGCTTTACTTTGTTTTGCCCGAGAGCCTTTATATTTTTTTTCCTAATGAATCATAAGAACTATTGAAATCCACTATACACTAAAAACCTTCACTTATACGTATCTTGGATCCTGAAGTATTAAGCAAATAAAACAGTTCTGACACACAGAGTGCAAACTGTGTATTCAGATTTTAAATTCATACTCAGAGATATGTGGTACTGATTTGACTAACTGATTCATCTAACCTGAAGATGAATCAGTTAGTCCTGTCCATGCTTAGAGTATGAAATTAAAGAAACCTTTATTTCTGTGTAAACCCTGAAAGGACTGTGAGAAAGGTTTCAGCTCTGGGTTTGTGCAGTCTTGTGAAAGAAGAAAGTCTTTCCAGCTTGAAGGAGGTGCTGACAAGTCATTCAGGCACAAACATTTCCTTTCTGATCCTCAGTTACTCAGTTACAAATGTACACATTTATTTTTTCCTGCTCTGTTAGTCTGCAGATTCAATCATTCACTTTTCAATCAACTCACTTTTATACAAGTATTAATAAAACATAACTCCTGCAGCAAAGCTCATGTTTTTACGTCAGAGCTTTCACATATTTGTTGCTGTCAGAAAGAGTGAGGAGAGAGTGAGAGCGTCTGCTTTCTTACACACAGTCAATGGGATTACACAACAGCCTAAGAGGGTAAAGAGGAATTATGTGTTTCCTTTTCTGTGCACTGGTTTGAACTAACAACGGATCAGTGAAAGAAAAAATTTCATAAACAGTCCACACTCATACAGATTTGACACACATGACTGTGTTTAAAGAAGAAAAAGCAAAAACTAAACTGTTTCCTGGCAGCCTGTGAAAAATACTCATTATTACAGCTTTCATTCATTTTGTTTATACCTCGAGTCATAGATCTTTTAAGTCTTTATTGTTCAAATGATTTCTAAATATTTACATACTTAAACAAATAATGTTAATCCTTTGCAGTTTATCTTTTTGTGTCTGGAGCTGAGCTCAGGTGGTTTGTTTGTGTCTCTGAGACTGCAGCAGCAGGTTTGCAGTGAGAGAGAGAGAGAGAGAGAGACAATCATATTCCACATTCAGCTTTGATTCCTTTTTGTTGAGTTTTGTAGAAAAGAGACTGAACATTCAAACATGTTAAATAAATAAACCTTCAGGACACTGCTGCATCACACCTGCTTATGAAGCATATGATGTTGATCACAGTACATATTCTGAAGTTTCCTCCATGATTTCTTTGTTTAGTCTTACTTTTATTAATTAAACATGTTGTTTTATTGTTGCCGTGACGTTTCTGTTCTTGCATTTTACAGCATTTTAACCTTTGCTACTGTTTCACCTGGTTTCAATGTTAAATAGAGTTAAACAGAGTCTACTAGCTAACATGATGTAGTCCATTTCTACATCTTTACATCTTAAAAACATTGTTGGAAACATTATTTGGAATTATAAATCTCATTTTATTAGGTTTATGTTGTGTTCACAGTGGTGTCTGTAGCATGGTACTGCCTTCAGGCAACGAAACACATGTTTGGTTTTTACAGTGTGTTGAAATTATTTGTTTGCTTTTCTTTACGGAACTAAATCTGCATGGGTGTACTGTCAGTCAATAATATCATTTTATACATTTTGAACCTGAAATAAATAAATAAATGAAAATCTGCCCATAAGAACCATACAAATACATGGTTATTTACAAAAAAGAAGACATTGGGTTTTTTTTTAATAAACAGTAATTTTTATAAAACAGTATTCTTTAATTTGTTATGCAGTTAGACATTTATCTGAGAACAGTAATGGTTAGCAGTGCTTCTAAATAAACAGCATCATGCTGAAACCTCAGAACTAGTTGAGCTGCTCATTATCAGCAGCTTTGTTTAAAATGTTTGTAATGACTGAGAAAAAAACAGGACACTCCAACTACAAGTCAGTCAGTGCCAACATGTGTTGTTATGAAACATCATAAACTCTCTCATGGTTTTCTAAGAAATGGTTGAACTGCATTCCAGACATGATGAGACCGGATTACATAGTCTCTCTCTGTGTGTGTGTGTGTGTGTGCGTGTGTGTGTGTGTGTGTGTGTGTGTGTGTGTGTGTGTGTGTGTGTGTGTGTGTGGCAGTGCTGATGAATGCTGAGAGACACTCTTCCTCTGATTCACCACTCTGTTTTTATTAAATATGATTGAAGAGCGTTTCTCACATAAATAGAAGTCCATAAATAAACATCTCTCCTCTTCTAAAGAGAGCTAGAGATAACTGACAATCACCAATCTCCTCAATCTGAAACAGCCTCAGTTAAACTTCTTTGGTTTATTTGCTCTGACTGAGCCATCACACAAAAGAGAGAGTACACAGATAAGATGAGAGATAACAGCAGAGGAGAAACCTTGTTTGCACATTTGAAATTCAAATCAGGCCACAGTACAGGGTGAGTTTTATTCAGAGACCTGTGGTGCTGATCCACTGCCTGCTGAGTCCACTCTCCTCTTACACTCTTACACTGCCTTTGCAGTGTTCCCCTGCGTTTTAATTAAACTCTGAAACTCCTGAAATCCCTCAATCAAGAGTTCTTGCTCTGCTGCCGAAAAATACTGAGCGCGCTCCTTCGACATTTTCGCCGACCAATCAAAGGGTTGCCGATCAATGTTTCTACTATCGATGCGTAGCCCCTTTTAAGCCACCCAGTGATCTCAGATTACTTCTGGCTGCGACAGACTTCCCAAATCCACCTTCGCTTTTATAGCCGTGGTCTCTCATCTTGATTACACGAAGTGTTTTACTATTACTACTCTAAAATATGAATTACATCTGAAATAATCAAATACATGAAATAGAATGATTAATAGTACATTTCCCTTTTTTAAGGAAATGACCTGTATGTATCTGTATGACATCAATAAAAGAATCAAATACATTATCTTTAGTTACATTGATAATATTTATTTATGGAAAAACAGTGGAGAAATATCGCTCTTGCTTTCGTATACATGAAGCGGACATACCTGAGTGGCCGCGATCTAATCCTGTTTACATAAAGTAAACCTGCTCCCGAGCAGGTTTATGCTTACGGATCTGTTGCTATGACAGCAAGTCCCGGATGAGCTTCGGAGAACCGAACGATCCAAGATCACGCGAAATCGTCAACATTCAAATCCGGCTAACTTACTTAGCGAGGTACGAAGAACGGGCCCCAGAGTAAGAAAAGACTGGACACAAAACAAACATAATAAAACAAAAAACAGGAACTAGAAATAACAAACTCAGACTAAACTAAACTCAAGAACTGCATCAAAGACCCTGGACCCTGACAAGGAGACCAGATGTGGGAAGTAATGAGATACAAATACTTCATTACTGTACTTAAGTAGAATTTCAAGTATGGTAAATGATGATACATTATATTGCACGTTTCTACTCTTTCTGAGCACTCAAAGCACTATAACCGATTCATTCACCCAAGCACTCTTTCTAAGCTGTTAGTGCCTATCTAACCTTCACACACAGATGGATGCATCGGGAATCGAACCGCCAACCTTGCAATCAGTCGATGATCTGCTCTACTTCTCGAGCTACAGCCACTGTATAAAAAGCAAGCAGAACAAAAAAAAAACTAGTCAAGTGAATTTGACTTGATTGATTGATTGATTGACGTGACTTGATTTTTACTTTTCCTCCTACATTTTTAAACCAATATCTGTTCTCTCCACTCAAACAGGCTCATTAGTTTTGCTTTCACTCGTGTGGGTCGAGTTATTATTTCAGCTGCCAAACATCAAACTGATTTCAGAGAGATGGAGGAAGAAGAAACGTTAGATTTAAAGGTAAGAACTCCTCAGTGGTGTTCATCTGATGAATAAACAAAGTTGAAGATAACAACCAGTGTTGTTTAAAATGTTATCAGACAGATACTGTATTTTATGCCTATGTGGATTGCAGCATTTTTTCAAAACCAAGGAGCTGGTGGTAGACTTCCGCAGGCACAAGCATCCTCCACTGCAACCACTGAACATCCAAGGTATGGACATCGAGGCTGTGGACAGCTACAGGTACCTTGGTGTTCATCTGAACAACAAACTGGACTGGACTCATAACTCAGACGCCCTCTACAGGAAAGGGCAGAGCAGACTGTACCTGCTGCAGAGACTCAGGTCGTTTGGAGTGGAGGACCCACTCCTGAAGACCTTCTATGACTCTGTGGTGGCCTCAGCCATCTTTTATGGTGTGGCCTGCTGGGGGGGCAACATCTCTGCTGGGGACAGGAAGAGACTGAACAGGCTGATCCGAAGGGCCAGCTCTGTTCTAGGATGCCCTCTGGACCCAGTGGAGGTGGTGAGTGACAGGAGAATGGTGGCTAAGCTGTCATCACTGCTGGACAACATTTCCCACCCCATGCAGGAGACTGTGACAGCACTGAGCAGCTCCTTCAGTGGGAGACTGCGGCACCCACAGTGTGGGACGGACAGATTTCGCAGGTCTTTCCTCCCCACTGCTGTCAGACTCCACAATAAAGACTTTTGCAGCTGATCAAACACACAAACCCACACATGTGCAATAAGACTGCTATACGTGCAATTCTTCCTCTGACGAAGTTGTGTTTTTGTATTTTCCTACTCAGTTGTATATAGTATTTGTATTTCTATTTTATTCTATTGTATATAGTATTTTATTTTATTGCATTCCAGTGTTTTCTAATTTCTGCTACATAACTTTGCACTTTTGCTGTAACAAAAACAAATTTCCCACCTGTGGGACTAATAAAGGCCATCTTATCTTATCTTATCTTATCTTAACAAAGTGACAGCAGTTTCATGTGAGTCTGCTCGCACGGCAGCTGTGTCATTATGAAGACTGGATTTCTGGATCAGAAAATCCAGATTATAAGCAAAAATATGTGAATGTGTTTGTACAAACAGAGGGAGGACGTATACATAGAGATCTGATGTAGGTTGAATGGAAGTGAAGCTCTAACCAGTCTATTCCATGAAACACTGACTGTGATAATTCTCTTCACCCAGCAGCTGAACTGCATTCCAGTCAAGTACAGATATGTTTACTGTGTGTATGTATCAGGACTATGAACAAATGTTTGCGTGTTTCTCCTTATTCTCCACTGCGTTTGTTTTTAAACCCACCGTGTCCTGTTTATACGAGCAGTTTGAGGGTTTTAAACAGAACTTTGACCTTCGTCCAAAGTTCGATCCTTTTCTCTGCATTTAATTTAAGCATTAATATCACAGAATAACTGTTGGAATTTGCCACTGATCAACAAACTGCTTGCTGGGTGGGACCATCTCTGTCCTTCCTTTGTAAAACATTCAAAATGAAACTCACTCAGTAACCTCAGTGTGATGTTAATATTTTGTTTTATGCTCATAGAAAAGGAAAACTTGGTTTTATTTTAAAGTCTTGTTTATTTCAACAAATCTGTCATATCGAGCTCATGATCTACACCTGTGGTTGTTGTTTTATGTGCTCTGCTTAGACGCTTCGTTCCAGGAAGACTGGGTGTGGCAGCGAGAACCACTCCTCCAGAACATATAAGCTGTAACACAGCTGTTGCTTTCATTTAGGAATTTCCGCAGTGGCTCAATAAGCACCCTCAGTGCTTTTTCATACCTTTAGATTTGGAGATTATATATTTGAAATATACTGAAGATCTTTAAATGGAGCTAAAGGAGACAGTGGAACAACTGCGTCCCTCCACGGACGATGGAGGGAGATTAATGGTGAGGTCGTGTTTAAATTGTTTTCATTGTCACTTTTTTCCTTTTATTTTTACCTGCTTAGTTCACAGTGCGAGCTTCCCAGCTAATGTGAGGCAAACAGGGACGCCTGGTTAAAGCTGGTAAACCTGAACGTTGAACCTTCAACTGTGCTCTGCTGTGAGTTTAGCTGGGACCTGACAGTCACAGGTAGTAGCTACTGACCTACTATGTCATCTAAAGACAATCAGGAAAAAACAAAAAAACAACTTCATAGATCAATATTTATGAAAAGCAGAGGCAGCAGCTGCAGTGGACGCTTCATTGTGTCTAAGACTCAGTTTCTCTTCACTGCTCTGTGTTACTTCACTTCAACTTCCCTCTTCTCCGTGGCTGCTTACAGAGGAACAACAGGACAAACTCGACCTGATCGGTTAATGCATATTCACACTCTATGACAACACAGCTGACGACAGATGGGCAGTCCCATGAAAACAATGGGCCAATCCAATTGGTCCTGATCAAAGCTACATATATCACACGAGGCCCATTTGGTTTGTAAACAGTGGTTTGTGAGGCGTCCTCATTAAGGACAAGTTTGGCTTTACAGACAACACTGGTTATCACTCTCCGTGATACACAGATCTTTGATGGTTTATCGAGGCAGAGAAAGTAGTATGATGAATTTTCTTCGTATTGAACTGCTCTGGGCTCTGCTGTTTGTCGGAGAACTGCAGGCGTCCGTCCATAACGGTAAACTGAGCAAATGTTCAGGTTTATGTAAATTGAGCACTTTGCTTGTGCCGTTTAACCAGTGATGATGAAATGTGGCCGTAACTGTATACATACTTCTGGGGCTACCTTTTTAAATTAAATTGTTTTTGTTATTATTATCATTACTATTATTATTATTGCTATTGTTGATGATGTTAACAATATTATTAATAATATCATTGTTAACGATATCGTCGTTCAAAAGCAAAATGCTTCACAAAACAGAGAAGCAACAACACATCAACATCATCTAACGGAAAAACATCAAGTAGAAAAAAGGTCAATTAGGTAAATTGATTAATTGAAATTGATTAAATTATTATGTTGATATACATTTTATATTACAATCGAGGGTTCATCGTTCACAAAGCGGCGCCATCTTAAACCACCTGTAAGATGGTGGTCATGTGACACATTTTGAGTGATTTAAGATGGCGCCGTTTTGTGTGGCTTCCTTATCAAGAGCAGTGTCGATATGAAACGTCACACAACACTAGGTGCGATGAAACACAAAGTTGGAGTTGTGTAATCTGTGGACTTTTATGTTTCTGTATGGTTTTCTTGCACCGTAGTTTGTGTGAACTTTGTTGTTGAAAGGCATGTGAATAATGAGTTACAGAAACACATCAGTTCCTTTTATGTGTAGGTTTTATTTATTTAAGCGAGAAAGCGAGAGGCAGGCAACAGGTTGCACACAGACTAGAAGTAATTTCTGGGCAGAAAGCCGAGGAGAGACGAACGAAGAGAGGTGACAGAAAAAGGAAGTGATTCATAGAAATCAGGCTGAGGGAAGATAAGGTCTCTTTCCCTGATGGGCCACCGCCCTGATCCTTTTATACCTTGACCAAACTCACAAAGAAAATTCCTCAACACATCACATGAGCCTATACAGTATGTTACGCTTTTGACATGGAGGACTCAATCGCAGGACTCCAGGATCAGATGCACACAAGAGAGTTTTATTTACAAGTCCACCAGGTGTATATACAGAAGGTGCAGGTGAAGTGTTATGTACAACAGGGTGGGGACGAGGCTCCAGGGAAATCCAGGGGGAAGGCATGCGCTATCCAAACAACCCACACACACACGACAGCAGGCTCTCTCTCCAACACTCGCCACTCAGGAATGACACGGGGAAGAATCCAGGAAGTCTGTAGACAGGGAGACGTTGGTAAATACAAAGCACAAAGAAACACTCCACTTAACTTGCTGTGGCTTGACGTTCACTAACGCGTGGTAGACAACGATCCAGCAAAGAACAGCAGTCACCTTCTGGCTTATATGCTGATCACCTTGATGAGGCTCAGGTGTTTCTTTTCTCCAAGGGCGTGAACCCAGAATGAGTTCTGCCCCGGTGACAGAAAGTAGGTGAGAGAGAAAGATAGAAACCGCTGATCAGCTTTCAGGTGATCCTCCTGGCCGTGACACTATACCTTCAAACCTTCCCCCTCACTTGGGGCCTATGACTTTGCTATGCACTCAGCCATTACAGTGATCTAATCTAGAGAAGATTACTAGATTTGTTCATGCTTACTTAAGTCGAGGTTGTTATCAGAAATGATTGTGAGGATTTTACATTATTGGTCCAGTTTTATAGATCAGGAGCTCAGGTGTGTTTGTGAGTGCGCTACAGTGGCCAATGACAACTACCTCAGTCTTATCCATATTTGGCTGCAGAAGGTTTGTGCCATCGAACCGTGTTGGGTAGCAAAGGCCCTGTTATCTTATTGGAACTACATTACCCAGCAGACCTTGCACATAGCTGACTGATGTAGTTATCTCCCAGGCTGACAGCAAAGCAGAGAGGAGCCCATCCTTTATTTGTTAAAGCAGGAGTTTGACTGTGCTATGTTTACAACACTTCTATTTTGTGATATTTGTGTTGTAGTTACTTCTAGTTTACTTACCAACTACTATTTAGTAAAAGTGTGAACAAGTGTTTGTTTTTTTTTCACCCAAAGAAAAACGCAAAGTGGTCACTTTAGTTTTGAACCTAATTGTTTCTATGATTGTGATTTCAAAGCTCCAGAAGTTAGTAATCGTACTTTGATCCCTTTAACCTCTCTGCTTTGTGTCACTTTCTCTCTTTCAGACCAGAAAAACATCACAGCTGGACAGAACGTCACTCTGCCGTGTCGAGCTCGAGACAACAACATCCCCATCATAGTTGTAGAGTGGAGCAGAGCTGACCTGGGCAAAGAAAGTGTCCTAATGTACCGGGATAAGCAGTTGGATCCAGATCACCAGCATCCATCTTTTAAGAACCGGGTGGATCTGCAGGACAAAGAAATGAAGGATGGAAACGTGTCTGTGATTCTGAAGAATGTGACGATTAATGACGCTGGAACATACGAGTGTCGTGTCTTCAGGAGAGGAACAAACCGCAGGAAGAGAGCTAATCTGAAGACTCCCCCTATCAGCATCATCACCCTGAGAGTTGATCCTCCAGGTGAGTGAGTAGAGTTGAGTGTGTGTGTGATCAGAGGTGAAGCTGCTTCCTGGTTGTTGATGTTTGTTTCTAAAGATGTTGTTGATGAGACTTTGTAGAAAGCAGCTGGTCTGAGTGATGTGATCAGAGTGCAGTAGATAATGTCTGACAGCAGTTTGAAGAGGAAATGGATTCTGTTCTGTTCTTCACTCATCACCTACCTGACAGCTGACACCTCACACCTGTTTCTCACCTGCAGGTCAGCCAGGAGGACACACAGAGGATGGAGGGAAGGAGGCAGGGAAGGAGGATGGAGGAGAGAAGAGTGGATCTGTTGGACTAATAGCTGGTCTGATAGTTTCTGCTGTGATTCTTGTTTCTGCTGGTATTGGCTTTTTGGCCTACAGAAAACATAAACCACAAAAGAGTCAGGTTTCACATCATCTTCCTGCTAAACTACATTTTGAAATGTCTGAGAGCTCTCTGAATTCTGAATCTCTTGCTGATGAACATGGAGACAGAAGGGACTCAGAAACAAGAAACTGTCACCAACACTCCACAAGGATCCCTGATGTCACTCTGACACTTGAGAATGAACTAGTTTGTCCTCCTCAGGAAACAGCAGGACTGCTTCCAGAGAGAAACATCAGAGTGCAGTAGATAATGTCTGACAGCAGTTTGAAGAGGAAATGGATTCTGTTCTGTTCTTCACTCATCACCTACCTGACAGCTGACACCTCACACCTGTTTCTCACCTGCAGGTCAGACAGGAGGAGACCCTGGGCTGGAAGCTGGTCTGTCAGTTTTTGGTGTGTCTTTTTTTTTTCCTGAAACTATTTTTCACCTCCTCCTTGTACTGAACAAAAGCTGGTCTTAAACTACATTTATATTATAAGCTAATGAAATGTTTCATAAGTAAAATCTGACGGTTGAGCTTTCAGATTACTGCAGTACTATTTAATCTACCTCATGCTTTATAACCTATTTATTTCCCTCATTACAAAATGTCCAACTAATGTTCCTTCTGCTATCAGTTAGTGAAGCTTTAGTAGAAAATAGAATCAGTCTATTTCAGCTTTAGCGCTGGATACATGAAAATCTATTTACTGTCATTTCATTGTTTTTATGCTTGTTGTCCTGCTGAGTGTCAAAGAACAAACTTCACACTAATAGAAAACAGATCAAATAGTCTGACAGGTGCCTCTTCATCACAGAGGCAACACTGTGATCAGTAAAATTAGACGGTCATTGTTATTAAATGTTCTCATTAGTTTCTTTCTGTTTCTTTATTGTATTGATAAATTATTACACATAATTCTCAGTAATTATACCAAAACCTAAGAGTAGAATACAAACAGACCATGACACATTTTTCAGGGATCCTCAGCTGCCAGAAGCAGATCAGAAAAGATCATAATGTTTAATATTCTGTAATTGATCAGAAATGCTCAAATAATGAGGAAATAAATGATGTCAAAGTTAATTCTCAGTGTGTCATGTGTGTTATTAACAATGTCCGGGTGTTAAAACTTTGTAAGCTCTGCTTTTCAAATCTTTCATGTTCTTTAAAAAAAAAAGTAAAGATCTTTTGATTTAAAGAGACGTCATTTTTATTTCAGCTCATCCCCAACAAAATGTCTGTTTTCATGTTTTTCTGGTCTTTTATAAGGGAAGTGATATCATATATAACTGATCTCTCACATGCTAAGTGTATAGGTTTCTACAGAGAAAGAGGATCGTACTCAGTGTGCACACTACACAGAAATGACAGCTGGGCCCACACAGTTTAATTTCTACCTGGAACAGCATCAGTGATCACACTAGTCAAACTTGCTCAACAATGGCAAGGACAATAAATTATCTGTCTCACTATTGCTCAGAATATTAAGTCCATGATTATGACATGGAAAATCAGAATATTCCTCAAATAGTCTAAATGCACATATAAAAATATTTTTACTAAAATTTTGTTAATATGATGAATATAACTTTTTCAGACTGTTACATTATAACTATCTAGTGAGAATAAATTGTCTATTAATAATATATTTGAGATCTCATGCAGGTTAGACATGTGTCCTACGTGAAGCCATAACTTTACATCACAGGATGATTTTGTCCATTCAAACCTGCTAATAAACCTGAATATTACCTTTAACCATGATACAAAGAAATTATACATTTAAAATGTAACCTGCACAGCTCCTAACAAGCCTGTGTTGTGGTTTGTGTTTAGGTTCATCAGACCCACTGTTCAGTTTGAGGAGGCAGTTTTAAGACACAACAGACATACCTGCAAGTGTAATCGTTTTCTTTTCTTCTTCTTTTTTTTTTTTAAAACAAGCTCATTATTCAAGTCTTTAAGAATCCAAAGAACATTTAACTGTCTGAAGGAAAACTGTGGATGTTAAAATGTGGTCAGATCAGTTTTAACAATGGTTTGTGTTATCAGTTTGAACCTGTTCTTTTCTTTTCCTGTAATTTGTTTTACAAGCAGCAACTCATGAACTCAGTAACTTGATAAGATGGTTTAAAAAACTAAATCTGGACTAAACTAAAACTTACTTTCTCCATTTTTGTCCTTTGTTTATCAACTTATGTGTGACTTTCTTTCTTTTTTTTTCTTTGTAAATAATTGTATTTAAGGTAGGAACATTAAATTAGGCTGTTGTTGGTCCTGTTTGTGACGGCTCTGCTGCAGTGATTTATATTGGATGATGAACTGTGACATGGAAATCATGGTAAGCAATAAATGCTTGAGCTCATAAGATCAGTATGGCTGGAGTTATTGGACTTTCCCCATACAACAACTTTCATTTACAAAATTTAAAACTTTAAATTGTTTTACAAGCAGCAACTCAAGAACTCAGTAACTTGATAAAATGGTTTAAAAAACTAAATGTGGGATCAGGGCTGTGAGTCAATCAGTCTTATTTGCATGTTCTTTGACAGTATATGTACCCTTTCCACATCAGGCTGACTAGATATAGTTTTGACGTTCATTGACAGCATCAGGGTGAGTAAATCTGGCTCATCAAGTTTTGGTGTGACCTACATGAGTGTGTGCTCCAGTTAGTAGAGCTCATAGATAACTAGGTAAACAACAACAATGACATCATCTTCTCAAAATGTTAGTTTGTCCTGTTTATAAGAAAAGTCTCCTAATGTTTAAATCTAACCTCTGGCTTCCAGCTTTTTCGTTCATTATGAGCTCACTTGTTTACTTATTGTTTCTTTCGTGAACTGAAAAAAAAGTGAATCAGTTCTGACAAACTGCTACAGAGTCGGTGGAGCCCAACCCTCCCCCATTTCTTGTAAAAGGAAACTTACTTTCTCCATTTTTGTGCTTTGTTTATTACCTCATCTGTGACTTTCTTTTTTTTTTGTAAATAATTGTTTAGAAGTAGGAACATTTAATGAGGCTCAGATGTTGTTGGTCCTGTTTGTGACGGCTCTGCTGCAGTGATTTATATTGGATGATGAACTGTGACATGGAAATCACGGTAAGCAATAAATGCTTGAGCTCATAAGATCAGTATGGATGGAGTTATTGGACTTTCCCCGTACAACAACTTTCATTCACAACAATAACATCACGTCAGCCCATCAAACACCTCACTGACTTCTACATTACAGCTCTACTTTATTTTTCTCTCTTAGAGCCTTTTTCAGAATGACTTATAATAACTCCTGTATCCCGAATATGAATTAATAGTACTACAAATTCAGTGATTCAGCAAGAGATGACTCAACATTCAAACACTGTAAATAAATAAACCTTCATGACACTGCTGCATCACACCTGCTTATGAAGCATATGAAGTGGATCAGAGTACAATTGTTCATGGGTTTGTTTGTTGTGTCATATTACGAGCCAAATGTATTTTTGCAATGACTGAGAATAAACACAAATGCAGCATTTTTTTTCATGTCATTCAGAAACAAAGTGACAGCCATTTGAATGTGAGTCTGTTTGCACGGCAGCTGTGTTATTATGAAGACTGGATTTCCATTTCTTATCCATTAACTAAATGAAGCATTTTCTTTGTAGAGACAATAGAGATGTGAATGAACTCAACAACAGAAGTAATTGTCCTGTATATGTTCAAGTTGTTCCAACATAAACTGAGCAACAGTGTAGAAGGGAAACTCCCTGCAGGATGAATGAAAGCAGACACTGCATTAGAGCACGTGTGTGTAACGCAGCGATTATTTGAATTATTTGAATTTCACCTAAACACTCCCACAGTAACAGCTTGCCCAGCTTCAGCTCCTGCTGTATATTAATCTAGGAACATGTTTAAAGCTTTTGTTCTATATCTGCTCTGACAAATGAAGCTCATACATTTATACAGAGAGGAGGAGAGATGCAGTGAAAGGAGAGATTAGATCTAAACAAGACAATCAAACTACAAGTCAGTCATTGTCATCATGTTTTGTTATGAAACATCATGAACTCTCAAAGGTTTCTAAGAAATGGTTCAACAGCATTCCAGTCACATGAACAAATGCAGCAGATTCCCCCATGAAATCTACCCTCACGACACACGTGTGTGTTACGTTACAACTTCTTATTATTCCTTCAGATACACACATACATTGAGTACATTGTGTGGTTCAGATGGATTACATTATTAAATCATCATTAAATCTTCATTATGAGTAATTAAATTATCTTCAGTGATTACAATCACAAATATTTTCCCAACTGAAAGCACGCCCTGCGCGCACACACACACACACACACACATGAACTTTGTTCTTATAAAACAAAACTTAATGTTTTACTTTCTATTTCTCGCAATTTTCATTTTTCAAAAATTCATTATAACTTATAATAACCAATAAAAACTTCTGAATCCCAAACAGCTTAATTTATACTTGTTTGCTGTGGTCTCATCTTGGCACAGAATCCTGAATCAGAGAGTAAATTAAACAGGAAACACAGAGGAAAATGTACACAAGTAACAAGAGAGCAGAAACTTTGCATCCACATTTGAAAGTCAAGTGAGGTGGAAGAACAGACTCTTTGCTCAGATCTGAGGTACTGATTTCACAAGTAATTTAGTTATAGTGTTTAAATGTAAATTAACCCTTGTCCACTATGTAAATTTGAGATGTGATCACAGAAACAACAAGACAGCAGCTTCTCTTTCTGCAGCAGCTGAGGTGGTTTGGTATACTCACTTCTATTGATGTTATTCTGTGTGTCTGTATCACAACCTGGTATGCAAAGACCACAAAGCTCTATGGATGGTGGTCAGATCACAACGTATCACCTGTCTGAACTGCCAGTCATTCGGGACAGCAGTGGAGGCATGGCGGGGGTATGGACTGATTTTACCCATGTGTGGCTGATGCCATCACACCCATCCTCATGCAAACATATGCAGTTACACTTGCCCAACATGGAGACAAACAGAAATAAACACTGTACACACACTAACACTCCCAAAACATACAGGTCCTTCTCAAAAAAAATAGCATATTGTGACAAAGTTCATTATTTCCTGTAATGTACTGATAAACAGACTTTTATATATTTTAGATTCATTACACACAACTGAAGTAGTTCAAGCCTTTCATTGTTTTAATATTGATGATTTTGGCATACATAACTCATGAAAACCCAAAATTCCTATCTCAAAAAATTGTATTGAATCTAAAATACATGAAATTCTAATGTTTATCAGAACATTACAGGAAATAATGAATTTTATCACAATATTCTAATTTTTTGAGAGGGACCTGTACTGTATACCCCAAGGCCAGGAACCATCATCCCCACAGGGGCAATCTGCCCCAGACCCAGGAGATGTTGCCCTTTGCCCCGCAATGGAGACAAGCCGGTTGCCCCCTGTCCCGCAGTAGCAGAGAGGCCAGCAGAGGCCAACTCCTTCTCTGCCCACACCAATGGCGAGCAGAGAACCTATACCCTATACCTCTCTCCGCCCATGTGGTGTTGCTGCGTGCCGTTCTAAGTGCATTTAGAACACGGGAGGGGCATGGTGCTTTCTGCCAGAGAGCAGCGGGTGTCAGCACGACCCCTCAATGTCCACCCAGGGGGCGGGGTCAATGCTACTTGAGCAGAAACCATTGCTGTGGCCTGGCACCGACACTAACATGTCCACACGTTGTTTAGTTTTCACAGTGTTGAAGAGTGACAAAGAGAGAAAAATAAAACTTCTGAATAGAAGTACAAGTATGATGCGTAGCCATTGTTTTGTTAGTGTATAATGATATTAGCACAGAAACACAAAAATAGAAAGAGGAGCATTGTGTAGAGTTACTTTACAGCTGTGAGTGAAAAGTAAAAGTCTCAGTAATTTTGTGGTTATTTGAATGTTGTTCTTGCTTGTGTTCAGTGTTGTATATGGATTTCTGTTTGTGTACAATAACACAATAATGATGTGTTGCAGTTTTCTGTGTTTTTAAGCCTAATATCTTTACTTATATCAGTAAACAGTCTGCAGTCAACAGGAGTTATGAAGGGCTGACATATAAAATACTTGCAGAACAAGTCGCTCCATTTATCTTTATGACTGTGTCACTGTACACACTCTGTCTGATAGGTTTGTAGCTTAAACCTATTCGCTGGAACGTTGAAGGCAATGTAATTACACAGCAAGCAAGACACGAAGTAGGCAAAGTTCTTTATGTTTCACGTGCACGGGAGAGAACTGGACAGGCGCCGTTCCTTCGCTTGACCTCAGTTGCTCTCGTCCGCTCTCCCGTAACACTGCTCGTTTATTGTGGTTACATGAATATGCATAGGTTCATTAACATATAACATACCTTGTGTGTGTGTGTGTGTGTGTGTGTGTGTGTGTGTGTGTGTGTGTGTGTGAACCCATTAATGACTTCCTAAACCTGCTGGCCTGGAAGTCCAGCGGTTCATCTAAACAAAATGCACTTAGCCTAAAAAAGACATAGATACGTTTATCCTACCATAAAACAATAAAACAAGGTACGACCTCTCCCATGCTCCCAGGATGTGGGTTTGAATACCAGAACACCCTGGAATGCACACAAAGCTTGCAGACTATTAAGGATCAAACCTCCTATCACTCTACACCTAATTATAAAACTCTAAGCATATATAAGTAGATATTTCTAAGCATAAATGACAATCACAATACAAATCTGACACTGTCCTCTACATTATAATCACTCCAGTCCTTGTAGAGTGAGATAAGAGCAGTGGTACTTGTAGTAGAAAGTGAGGATAAAGGAGATGTGCTGCCACCTCCTGGCTGTAGTTGAAATGTGGACATTTTATTCTCTTATTCTCATAAATTAATCAACATTATTTATGTTATACAGAAACAAAAAACATGTTTAGAATATAAAAAGAAAATGCTGTGTATTAATTTCTACACTTCAACTTTAATTTGAGTTTTCCTAACTTTCCTTTTATCATAAAGGTTAGTTTTCTTATGCACATCCTCTTGAACTTTAACAGTAAATTATCACCAGCTGTTTTTACCCTCTGATGTGCCCTCCAGTCCTAAACCTGTGATATCAGAACATGCCATTCTTATTTTTTTAAATACCGTTCTCTTAAAAACTGTGCAACACTTGACTTTTTTCCTCCAAGATATATAACCAAAAAAATAAATAAAAGTTACATGTGCATTATCTTTTACTGCATATAGAGGTGAAGGCAAGCACAAGTGAAGTGAGGCACTGTTCCTGTTGGTCAGTAAACAGTCAGCAGCTGCATTATATGGAGTTCACCTTGATTCTCTTCATAACACGTTAAGTCTTCTTAAAGAGGAAATTCTTTGTTTGGTGTAACAGAACCACAAATGTTTCACTCCATATTTAACTTCTTCCATTTTATTGTCTTTCCTGTCTTATCACACTGAAAGTGGCTAACCTCCAGTGTTGGGGAGTAACGGAATACATGTACCGCCGTTACGTATTTAGAATACAAAATATGAGTAACTGTATTCCGTTACTGTTACCGTTTAAAAAGGTGGTATTCAGAATACAGTTACTTTGTTGAAATAAATGGAATACACTGCGGTACTTCCCTGTTTCATATTGTGGCGGGTCAGGACTGTTTGGGTTTGTTTGACAGCTATGTTCTGTTGTTCCAGGCGGCAGCGTTACGGTTGCCATGGTTACAGGGTGACGCGCTCGCTCTCTGCGTGTTTCCTGGGTGAGAGAGCGCCTTTTTGTTGTTAGCTAATAGGCAGAATGCTACAGGCATAGCTCTAAAGCAGCGGTCCCCAACCCCCGGGCCTCGGACAGGTACCGGTCCGTGAGTCGCTTGGTACCGGGCCGCGAGAGTTGAGGCTCAGGTGTGAAATGTATGGTTTTCAGGGTTTTTATCGGTTTTCAGCGTTATTTTGTTATCGTTTTTATCGTTAACGCGGTTTTCCTGGGTCTTTTCACGTGTGTTATGAATAAACCTTCTTTTCTTCGGTACCGGTACTAGTTTTATTTTGTTGTATTTATCCGCGACACCTTAAAGGCCGGTCCGTGAAAATATTGTCGGGCATAAACCGGTCCGTGGCGCAAAAAAGGTTGGGGACCGCTGCTCTAAAGAATGTAGCTTCATAGGCAGTGTAGTCCGTGCTGCAGGGAGAATGGACTACCGTACCCGTTATGTGTCTGTGAGCGAGGGAGGGAGAGAAAGGAAGTCCGAGCTGTCACGGAGCAAAAACGGGAGCTGGAAGCATGTAAATATAATAATAACCACAGCAGCCAAGAAGAGTGCCTGACGAGCCCATTTGTAAGTAAGCTATTAAGACTCAACTGTACACTGTGTTCGTGTTTTCCTCCGGAAAAAATAAGTTCCGTTGGAGCAGCCTTTCAACGCCTCTCTCTGTCTCCCGCAAGCAAAGTTGACCCAGACAACAAAGTAAAGCTAGTTTTCGGCTACCAGCCCAACACGGAACCCGAAGTATTAGCCAGAGGTCCCTTTACTACGGTTCGGAGCCGCGGACCTTCAGTAACAGTAATAAATCACAGCAATAGTACATTCACGTAGTTGTAAACAGCATGATAATATATTAAGTAATCCAAAGTATTCAGAATACGTTACTCTCATTGAGTAACGTAACGGAATACGTTACAGAATACATTTTGGGGCATGTATTCAGTATTCTGTAGTGGAATACATTTTAAAAGTAACCTTCCCAACACTGCTAACCTCTGACTGAAAGTGAGGAAGTCATGCTGACAGAGGAAGGTAGGAACAGTTGGGAACACTTTTTCTCTGGATAAAAACCAGGCACGGATAAAAATTTGGCAGTCAGCACTTTGAATGGAAATCTGTGCCAACTACAAATTTATCCAGATGATACATGGACACAGCAACAGGGTCAAAGTGGTTCAGCTCAAACTGAAGAGCAGAAAAACAACAAAGTCTGAAGTAGAAATGTTGGAGAAGTTCAACCCGCCCCTAACAGCACACTCAATGAGCACCAGCTGATCATGTTTTAGCTATCATGAACTTTATTTTCAATTATTTAAATCTAACATCAGTTATAAGGTTCATACAGACAACTCACTGTCTGTTATACTGACATGTTTTTAATTAAATCTGGAGCTCAAAATCACAGCAGAATCCACAACTTTACAGCTCCACACATCATCCAAAACCCCCCAGAAATTTGTTCTGTGATCATATAAACATATCAAAGTTGCACCATGGGAAAATACAGATTACTGCATTTTTTAATCAGTAGGAGGAAAACTGTGAGACAGAGGATGGAAGTACACATGTTACTGTTTAACATGCATAAACACTGTGACACTAAGTATTTGTACATCATTACTTCCAACGTCTTGCATTTAATGAAGTGAGAAATCAATTGAAATAAGTGTTGAAACACTTGATCCAAGTACTTTATTATGTCAAATAAACTCAAAATGTCTCTACTTCTTTCTCACTTTAAGGGAAAATATCTTAAAACTAGAGCAACTGAGCAAGAATGTTATTGAAGGATTTTCTTATATTAAACCAAGACAAAGCAATTACATTACATGAATTAAAGCATATATACAACAACCTTTATTTAAGCACTGATCACATGAAACTGCAAAAGAAGATGAACTAACTAAGAAACTAAGAGATAAAATACATATTGTAAAAGATTAATTGCATCCTGCTCTCTCTGAGTGTATCACTCTCCAAACAAGATAACAAATTATTTTTGGCTTGATATACGATTTTAAGAATTAGTTATAGCCAGTTTTTGCATTGATCCTGATTAATCAGAGGATGATCCCTGCAGCTCCAGGCGCAGCTCACACAGAGCAGACAGGTACTCTGCATTGTCCTTGTCATAGTTCAGAGCTTCTTCATAAAACAAAGCAGCTTCCATGTTGTTGCCCTCAGCTCTGGCCACCTGACCCAGCAGAGCGAGAGCTTCACCATCACCTGGATTCCTTGACCGACGTCTCTCAGCGATCTGCTTCAGTCTCTGCAGGAAAAATAAAGGAACAACGAAATATTAATTTCTGTTCCAAAGAAGTAGATTCTGTTCATCTGGACGTAACATTTTCAGTGGGAGAAAACATTACAGCCTTTATGCTTTAATAAAAAAACCCAAAATGATGTTTTACAATTTTACAAGATTTTTACAGGTGCACCATCCAAAGTGGGACTGATGCCACATCTCCTCACATGACCTAGTGAAAGAGAGAACAACTGGCAGTCACCAGTAGTTTTCAAGTTGAAGTTGAAAACAGTCCTCAGGAGCACAAGTAGGTGGTATTGAACAAAACATTTAAATCAAGGGAGCTTTGATATGAGGTTTAGCTCACACCGCATGAGTTAGTAACAACACTGAGTTTGTATAACATGTAACCTTTGTTATGTCTCTAGTGCTCACCTTAGCACACTGTCTCCACTCATATTTTTTCAGTGGTATCAGCAGCCCCTGCAGAGAGAAAACAGCAGAAAACTATCATTAAGATAAATCCATCCAAACCAAGGTCATGTGGTAGATGTGAGCGGTGAAATGTTTCACATTACTGCCCCGACACCTCCACCCTCCAAACAAGGCCTGTTAGTTTTTCTTCTTTCATTGTTCTTCTTGGGTTGAAACTAGAGATGGCACGATACCTCTTGTTTTAAGTCTGATACCGATATCATAAATTTGAAAATCTGCTGAAACCGATATGAATCCGATATTGTCTATTTTATAATCAAGAAAGTTGTTTTTTTAATATTTGCTGCGAACTTTGCACAAGTTCCTACTCAAGTTTTAAAAGACAAAACACTAAAGCTATTCTATTATACTTGGATGCAAAAAAACACTGCACCCAAAATACTTCAGTTCAGCAATACTGATCTTTTTACTTAAACTTTTAGCAGAACTTTAAAGTAATATTGAAAAGTAATTTAAAATGCAATTTTATGCAGATTTCAACAACTCTTTGGTTCTGAAAAAAAAGTGCAATATCAGCACAAAATAATGTTTATATTCAACAACTTAAAAAGAAAAAGAGGTTGTAGAATGGACCCTTTTATACTTAAAGCTGAACATAAATACACATCCATCCTTCATGACACCCATCTTTTATCAAGATGGATGTCAGTGTAACCTGTTTCTATCACATTTAACCTGAGATTGACTTTTGTGTAATTTCTATACAAAACTTAACACGTATGAAAAAAAGTTTGTTCATTATTTTGGGGGGTTTTGTTTTTTTTTTCGAACCACAGAACTGTTTAGCCTGCAACACAGTTCTTTTCAAACTAAAACTTGAGTCTATTCATTGTACGGTCAGACTTAGCAATGACAGATGTCCCAGCTTCATATTTAGGTTGATAAGCTTAACGTAGGAATGCTTTACAAACATTCAGAGATGAACTTACACACTTGCTTTACTTTTCTAGGATAGCTTGCTTGGAGATGAAATACCAGTTTGGTGGCATGTAACAAGGCTCCAAATGCTTTCCGTGTGACCGCCGACAGGTCTTGTACACAACAGCCGCTCTATCACATGACACATACTGCTCCAACATGATAAGGGGACCACCTGGGTTACACCATGTCGCAAGTTTTGTGATATTTGATGGATTGGGTTACATTTTTAATTTCTACCCAATATCCGATCCAGTAATTTAGGTCAGGATCACACTGATACCAATACTGTATTTTAGATCCGTCCATCCCTAGTTGAACCGTGAAACATTAAGAGGCAGCTGCATGTCTAACACTGGACATCAGCTGCCTCACCTTGGTGTAATTTGCCCTCTGATGAATCAGCTACCTGTCACCTTCATTTTTTCGTCAGTGAGGACCAATCAGAGTCTGGCACCTAGAAACTTACCTTGGTATAGTGAGCGATGGCTTGAGCCTCATTTTTTGTGTGATAAAGATGAAAGTCACCGTAGTGCTGATGGATAATCAGACAATCTCTTTTCTCCTTCAACTCTGGTAACTTCTCCAAGCAGTGCTTGAAAGTCTCCTCAGCCCTGAGAAACAACGAGATGATGAGGAATTTACAGCCAGAGGAAAGAAAGAAGGAAACCCTGCAGCTTTGTTTAGACGGGTACCTGCTCATATCCCCTTCCTCTGCATACAGCAGTGCCAGTTCAGCCCACACCCGGAGCAAGGATGGCTTCATCTTCACAGCATCTTCAAGGTGACTGATACAAATACGCCTCCACTTACGCACCTCTTCTGTGGAGCATTAAAGGGTGATTTGAGTGGTGTTTATTAAAGGATAACATGCAGTATATTTCTGTGTACCTCTGTTGCTGAAGGGCCCGCGGCACTGCTCAGCAATTTTCTTCTTCTTGTAGCACAGAGCCAGCTGGCGGGTGAAGGAAGGTAATTGATCGCCCCTTCTCAGGCCTCGCTTAATCACATCAATAGCCTCATCCAGTCGATTCTGAAACACATTTAAAAACACTAATCAAATATAAATATATGTAGAGAGAGAGGCTAAGCCCACGCTTGAAGCCACTGAGGTGTCTGTTGGCGGGGTGACTGGTATGAATGAACTTATTAAACTTGCTACAGTTCAATAACTCCAGCCGTACCTATCTTGTTTTTTAGAATTTTTATTCCAAAGCCATTTAACATAACAGTGTAGCGATCACAAACTGTTTGCTTTCTTCCGAACAACAACACCTGGCATTAATTACGTGTGTCTACCTTGAACACATTCACCATACCAAAAAACCCCACATGCCTGAGGTATTCACTGAGCACGTGGTCAGTTGGGGCCATCTTCACGATGTTTTCATAGTCCCCGGCCTCCTCCCTTCCGCTTAGTGTTTAGCCTCAGGGTGCTGGACTTGGGGTGAAACTCTCCATGCATGGTCAGGAGCTTCCTTGTCTTGATGTTAGTGGCTTCTATCTCCTCCTTTGGCCAGCTTATTATGCCAGCAGGGTACCTGATCACAGGCAGGCTGTAGATGTTGATAGGCCAGATCTTGTTCTTACCGTTCAGCTGACTCCTCAGGACTTGCCTGACCCTCTGCAGGTACTCGGTGGTTGCAGCTTTCCTAGTGGTCTCTTCATGGTTACCATTCGCCTGCGGGATCCCCAGGTACTTGTAACTGTCCTCTATGTCTGCAATGTTGCCTTCTGGTAGTTCAATCCCCTCAGTTCTGACTACCTTCCCTCGTGTTACCATCCGACTACACTTCTCCAGTCCGAACGACATTCCAATGTCATTGCTGTATATCCTGGTAGTGTGTATCAGTGAATCGATGTCTCGTTCACTCTTGGCATACAGCTTGATGTCATCCATGTACAGGAGGTGGCTGACGACCGCTCCGTTCCGTAGTCGGTATCCGTAGCCAGTCTTGTTAATGATCTCACTGAGGGGGTTCAGGCCTATGCAGAACAGCAGTGGGGACAGAGCATCTCCTTGGTAGATCCCGCACTTGATGGTGACTTGTGCTATGGGCTTGAGGTTGGCCTCTAGTGTTGTACGCCACATCCCCATTGAGTTCCTGATGAAAGCTCTCAGGGTCCTGTTGATCTTGTATAGTTCCAGGCATTCCAGGATCCAGGTGTGGGGCATTGAGTCATAGACCTTCTTGTATTTCTGCCTTCTATGTTTCTGCCTTATTTTTTAAGAAGATGATATCATAAATATGTTGAATTTATTTTATTATTATTTAAAGACAATACCATTTTGAAAATGTGCTTAAAGTTCTTAAAACAGCACTTTATTTTTACGTCTGCCCATTTTCGGCCAGGGGTGTTATTTTTGCTTCTCTGTTTTGAACTGAAATGTAGTTTAAATGCTTTTCCCCCCATAAATTAAAAGAGTTTGAGTTTACAATATTCATGCCCATGTCCATTATTTGATTCTGTCGCTCACTAAAACGCTATAAATTAAAAAATACTTTTGCAACTTGGGGCAAATTTTCTTATAATAATAATAATAATAAACTTTATAAAGCAAACTTAAAAACCAGGGGTATACCAAGATGCTTAACAAGTAAACATAGAGAATAAAAGAGAGGTAAATAGAAATAGGACCAAAGCAAGTATAGGTATGCAAACAGATCGCTGTCACTGATACACAGCAGCGGTTTTTGATACGGGTGACACGGGCGGTTGCCCGGGGCGGCATATGGGGGGCGGCATCACGGGCATCGGCAAAAAAAAAAAAAAAAATTGCTCGTACTCATGCTGCGCCGACATCATGCGCATTTTGGGAATGTCGTAGGCACCGATTGGTTTTCCATCGCCCATTTGCTGGGAGTAAGGGCGCCCTCCGTTTGCGAGGTGTGCCTGCTGCTTGCGGCACAGGGAGGAGAGGGCGGGGCGGCGGGGGATTCTCTGGCTGGCTGAAGCAGCATTTACTAACCAACTCGCAAAATAAAACAAAATAAAAACAAAACAACAAACACGAAAACACCAGACATCATGATACAGAGTTATAATTTGCACCGATGTTTTTTTGAAATTCTATACGCGAAAAGTGAGCGCGAGAGCCCTCGGTGCGCCTGCTCGCTGCTGAAGTCAAAGTAAACTTTATTGTCATCTCTGCTACATACAGTCCAGTATATAGAGAGACGAGACGACGAGGCTCCAGTTACAGCAGTGCAAGTAAACAAACAATAAATATAAGAAGAGTAAGAAAATAAATATACACTTTAGGACTCGAGGTAAAGGGATCAATGACAATTAAAAATTTATAATTTACAGTTTGATGATTTAAAGTCTCACACACAACCTGTCGAAAGGGGAGGGAGACCTGCTGCTTCCAAATAGAGCACATTTCATTGATAATGTTGTAAATCCAAGCCCATTATGTATTCATGATTTGAATCCTGGGTTGTGTGAAATCCCAGAAATACACCCTAGACAAAGTGAATCTGTGAACTAAGGTGTAGGTCTATTAGGTTATGATTCTCGGGTTGTGGGATGGGTGTTCATACTGGAGTGCAAAATTAAAACCAAGATGGACAAGAAAAGTTCAAAGCCATCAGGTGCTCAGTTTAGAAAAAAGAGAAAAGAAGAGGAGGAGAAACAAGCAAAAGATACAGGTAAGCAGATGTGTGATTGGATAATGGCAGGTCATCCTGAAACAATCAGAGTCAGAATACTTTATTAATCCCTAAGGAAATTATGTGGGTTACAGTTGCTCCAAGAAGAAATGGTAAAAATAGTAACAGTAACAGACTAAACTCCAAACAATACATTATGTTACAGATTTTAATATTAATTAGTCATTGTCAATTGTTGATTTGTCCTGTTCTCATTGTATGACGAATTATGATGGCTGTCCGGTAGCCGTTTGCATACTATGCATACTCTCTCTCTCTCTCTTCATATGTGTGTGTGTGTGTAAGTTTCTCTGGTGAAATTCAGTATGGTTCCGACAACAGTTTTATGTTAATATACAATCCCTAATATGTTTTGTGTGTGTGTGTGTGTGCGTGTGCGTTGTCGGGGGGGGGGGGGGGGGCAGGCGGAGTGTTCGCCCAGGGCACCAAACAGGCTAGGACCGCCACTGCTGATACATAGGAGAAGCAGCAGAAACATATAAAACAAAGAACTAAAATAAGCACAAAAGTACATAATGTAAAATCACAAGTGAAATGTTAACTAGAAGGAAAAGCAAGATTGAATAGGGTGTGTTTTCTTGTGTGATTAAATGCGATTAATCACGATTAATTCATTACAAAGCCTCGAATTAATTAAATTAATTTTCTTAATCGAGTCCCACCTCTAATAACAACATAAATTTGCTTTCCACTCAAAATAACTCAACACACAGACATTAATGTTTAAACCGTTGGAAACAAAAGTGAGTATACCCGTAAGTGAAAATATCTAAATTGTGCCCAAAGTCTCATTATTTTGAGTGGGTACGATTAATTTCCGGCACTGTCTTAAGGATGGCTTGCTTCACCTGCGTGGGGAGCTCCTTTCACTGCATGTTGTCTGTTCACAGCAAAATCTTACAAATGCAAGCAGCACACCTCAAAGAACCAGGTGTGAAAGTCAACAAACTGAAAGCAGTGTCAAGGAGTGAGATTTAGAGACAAGGTAACTAGGTCCAATGTGCAGTGAAAATCAGGCTGACCAGCACAGAAATCTAAATGTTAACGTAATATGATTGCTGGAAAGTAAAGTTTTGTCATAGGTCTTTCTGTCTGATTGTACTGTGTATTACAACAAACAAAGACTATACAAGACCACTCACGTATCCCACTCAACAACCGAGAGCCAATAGGAGCAGCAGATTCCAGTACTAGAAAATTAACTCATGGATTCAAACTTCTCTTTTCATTTTCCATTTTTGCTGTTCTTGAAGCAAAGGCAGGTATTCCTGCACACAGTGTTTACAGAACCAATCTGAAATGTACTCAACATGTCTCCTGCTGCTGTGGTAACAGCTTGTTTTGTTGTTCTACCAGAGAGAGCAGCTACAATGAAAGCTTGTTTATTTACTACTGTCACAGTACTGGGTCATGTGCCTTCAGTTACTCTGTTTTTTATATGTAAAAACAGAAGCTAATGGCACAAAGGATGTTTCCAGATAGATTTCCAGACTACAATCTTGGACTTCAATTATTTGGTACCTTTACCCTCAGGTCAGGCAGCCATTCTCCTTGAGTTGGAGTCTGTTGGCGTTCTCGTCTCCCCACTGTCACCAAGTTGTTAACATTGAATGAATTTCTAAGTATAACACTGCAGGTACCTTTATATACTGTAAATATTGTTACAATATTTTCTATGAAGAAAATGAAAAATTAAACCGAAGAGTCTCTACAGATGGATTTCTTCACTTTTGCTTTGATCTGCTGTTACTAAGCCAAAGACCCAGTAGGAAGAAATAGCATTTATAAGGTCAAGGTTGCAGACTCACCCGATTATGTAAGTAATTTCCGGAGTGCCGGATGACATGAGGGTTATCGGGATCATTTTCTAGTGCTTTCTTCACCAAACCGTCAGCCTCTTCGTATTTCTTATAAGCCATCAGCTTCAAGGCCAGCATGCACTGCAGAACAGCGTTATTTGGGTTGATTTCCAATGCAAAGCGAAGCTGTTTGGTGGCCTGGGATTCCTCATCTTCCTGTTTATTTCCTAAAAACCACTGCAGATGAGAAACTGGTTAGTCTGCAGTTTATTTCCCTTGAATAAAAGAATTAGCCAGTGAAACTTCTAAGAATCATACTGACACTGAAGGAGCCTTAAGGTTTACTCTCATCATTTGGTGCTTTATAGGGAAATATCCATATAAGTTAATACTCTTCATTCTTAACATAAAACTGACCTGTTCTCTGTGAAAGAGGGCGATGGCGTAGCCGGCGTTCCACTCTGCGTCATGACGCTGTACCTCAAGTGCTTTACAAAAACACTCGATGGCTTTGGAGAGAGAAGACCATGACACCTTAAAATAGGTCCAGGCTTGATCGCCATACACCTCTGGAAGGAGACTTGCTGATGAACCAGTGGGATACTTCACCTGCAGAGGGAGAAGGAAGCATCAGAGGTTCAACAGCAGTGATCATCATGTTTGATCTGATTGGTGTACATACCAGTATGTCCTCGACTCTCTGACAGTAGCTTTGTGACTGTGCAAAGTCTCCATCATGGTATTTCAGCCAGGCCATGTCTCCATACGTCACAATCAGCCTCCTCTCACTCTCATCACCGTAACTCTCCCTGATGGTCTTCTCTGATTGGTTTAAAAGTGACAGCGCTTCCTCTCGTTGATCCTGAAGATACCTGAGGACCAACAGGTCATCAACAGATGTTCCACATCTGGTGTTTACAACACCTGACAAGAAACTGACCTGAGAGTTCAACTAACACTTGTTGATGATTCATTAAGGTTTTTAACTGAGGTTCTTGACTCCAGCTGAGTCTGTCGGTGTACTGTTAGGTCAAATCCGATTGGTTATTGCAGTTCAGTTCAAATACTGAGCCTTGTGAAGGAGCGACCCACCAGAAAAACAAGAGTCCAAACAAGCTTCAGGAGGCAGATTATATCAAGATAGTACCAGCTTTGTAAAGAATCAGAAACTTTAGTCCAATACTCAAATAATTTTTCTCTTCCTATCACGTGTGTCTATTAAGGTTGAAATAATGAGGTAAACATAAAGCAAGCTGAAGTTTTTCTTCTAGCTGTAGCTTTGCTATGCTGGATAAATCTGGTGATTGTTTATTCATAATATTAACTGAGTCAGTTGAAAATGAGCAGCCTTATCTACTCCAGACAAAATGTTGTTACATAAAATAAAATTCATCTGTGTTAGCAGCAGGAACACTGCTGATAGGTAACATTAGCAGAAGAAAGACAGCTCAGGGTTGGATCTGATCCTGACAACAGGACAATCTCTCTATCATTTAAATATAAATCCTGCTGGTGCTGACCACAGTTTCCTTTGACAGTCAAATTTCTCTTTGGTCAGACGGACTTCAGTGAGAAAAACTGTCTTTCTTCTGGCTAATGTTAGCTCCTCTCTTCTGTAGCAGAGTCCCAGAAATAAAAGTGTTGAGATTTGAATGAGCAGAATAAATCCACTTTAGCTTTCCTTTCATCAGACAGCTCCAGAAACTGTACCTGACATAAGCCAAGAGGCTGTAGGAGCAACTCCCTCCCTCACACTGACTCTGATGGAAATCTATGTCAATGTGTAGTCGAGTGCTCAGTTTTTCCAGGTCCACATCGATCTTCAGATCCCAGGTGAAGTGACACTGCAACTGCTGCAGCCTGCTGAGCAGAGCGCTGCTATCTTCACTGTAAGAGAGTCACAAAGAAAAAGCTGTGAGGACCATCAGAGGGAGAGCATCAAACCTGGACTGGCTGAACCGAGGCTCACTCAGTGCTCTGACACACCTGAGGATCCTGTTTCTACGACCAGCACATGATCAAACAACCTCACTTAGAAACTCTCATGACAGTTCGCCCACACTTCCCAGCTCCTCTCCTTGAGAAAAATCCAGTTTATGTGATCAATCAATGAAATCAGTGATGTGAAGTAGATCTGTGGTTTGAACCTCACACTGAGGAACCAGAAGAAACCTTAGATGTGGAGAGAGACACAAACACAGGGGGACAGCTAAGTACTATACTATAGTACTTGTGGAATATTTTTGATATTGTTCTGTTAAATATTTTTGGATATGAGACCACACAATTTGTTTTTGTTTAATTCATTCGATCACACGCCAGTGTTAAAATGTCTAGTTATTGATGTTAGATGCCTCAGTTGCCCGCGTTTTTCAGTTACCAGTGTTCATGATCTGGAATTAATATTGTTGAAGAGGTGAGCACTGAAGAAGGCAAGCACGAGCACGGATTCGAACATGCATGCAAAGTAGTTGTGAGCAATCAGGGCTAAATTGTGTGGATTTTGATACCCAAGGATGGGAAGTTTAGGCTGGATCAGTAGTAGAATGAATGAAGTGCATTCCAAGCTTTCCACTAAGTGTGCAGCACTCTGTGCACTCCTCAGTGCAGTGCCATGCATTGCTCTCCAGGAACTGAGCTTGTTTGCTTGACACTGTTCAGTCACTGTACAGAGACTCTATGCATGATTGTGAAACAACAAATTAAAGGTCGACTGCACAAGAACTGAAGGGTGAGAGTCCTGAGGTTAAAGTGTTAGTGCAACCTGTGACAAGTAAGAAGGGACAAGTGTCAGCTGGGACTGAAGGGACCAATGAGACCATGTAACACAAACAAAAAGTCACCTCATCCTCTCAGAAGTGTACCGTCCACTTCTTTAGTTGAGCAGAATAAAGGAAATTTGGCTAATTAGGCAGAGAAAAGACTCTAAATATGATTAAGGTTTCTTTTGCCCAATATGCAGAGACTTTGAAAATGTTCTAATTAACAACTTTGAGAGCCTCATGAAGTGAAAGGCATCTTCTGGCATCTGTGTAAAGCTGGCTATGAATACATTCTTGTGTGTCGTGTAACGTGGAGTAAAGAATAACTGAAATCCCCCTGACTGCTCCATCACAGCTGAGCTAGACACTCAGCCTTATGTGTTAACAATGTGTTGATGGTCAGAGTGGTAAACCAGAAGAGGTAAGTAGATCAAATTTAATATTAATAAAAGATAAAGATATAAGTCTGATCAATAGATTAGCAGAGACATATAGTCTGAGTAGTGAGAATATTTATTCTAATGTTTAGACTTTGTGTGTGTAGATATGATCCATCATCAACCTTTTTATTCATGTCCGAGTTTGAGAAGATAACGATGGGTGTCTCTAACTCGTCATTATACTTTTGAACAATAATAGCAGCTTGATTCATGTGTGAATTTACTGATAGTTAACTATGATCAATACTGATCAGAACATTATCTGTAAACAGCACATATAATGTGAATGTCTCTCCCTCTCTCTCTGTGTGTGTGTGTGTGTGTGTGTGTGTGTGTGTGTGATAACAGACCATATTATTGTGGCTGTAAAAACAGTGATGTCATATCCAGTATCCAGTTCAACTAATCAAACATTAACATTTTAAAAAATGAAACCAGAGAGCGGCTCATTATAAAAACACATTTTTGTTTTTCGCTTTTAAATATTTATTATAAATGTGTATTACTCATTAATAATACAAAAGTATTTGTTATTTGATTTATCAATTAAATAACTGATAGAATATTTGATTACTAAAGTAATTGATAACTGCAGCACAAATAAGTATTTTCACATAAAGGTTTTATAATTATTTAATCTCCACTTTTTCCTCTTCCACTGATATCAGTCACCTGTTAGATGCACAGGTCCACGGACTCTGGACTGTTACTTTGTATCCCTCTGCGTGCACCTGAGCGCCAGGTAAACTAAACTACTGCTGGATTTAAACTCCACTCAGGTGGTTCAATTTGTGATAAATGATCGATTATTGATCAGAGGTTTGCAGACTGACCTCATGTTGGAGCAAACAGAGACCCCCTCCTCCTTAGACACAGCAAACTGATGACTGAACACGAAGAGTGAGTGGACCGATCTGTGAAGCTGTCACCTTTGTCACACAAACCACACACACACCTATCTGTTGTCGTGGTGCCTTCAGGGCCCCGCTGAAAACAAGTAAAAGAGAGATTTTAATGGCCATAAATATAAAGTATGTTAGGAGACGGGAGGCACATATTGAGACAGGAGGAAAGCGTACCGACGAGAAGGCTGGGCTTTCTGTTTCACCTGACCTCAGGAGGGGTCTTTGAAGGCACCATGAAGGGACGTTAAGTTTCGCTTCTGCATCTCAGCTGAGAGCGTCTCCACAGATCACTGATCAGCCATTGATCTGTAAATGATAGATCTGAGTTCAGGGTTTCTCACTGATCGGTCGCGTAATCGCTTCTTCATCTTCATCGGTGTGTACACTGAGGAAGAGAGGGGCTCTTTCTTGTAACATGACGTGAGTCCACATTAGCTTCACAGCAACTTTCTGGTTTCTGAAAACCACCAGAAATAATACAGATATACTACTAACAGAGGTGGCAAAAGTACAGACATTCTGAGATAGTAGAAATACTAGTGTAAAAAAAAAATACTCAAGTAAAAGCTTAAGCTTCAACTTCTTCACTGAAGTGAAAATAGTTTTAAGAAAGGTAAAAAAAAAATGGCCAGGAGTTTCAAAATTAAATATGACATAATTAATTGAAATTGAAATTAATTAATTAATTAGATGAATAGATAGACAGTTAAATGCTGATTAATTTCATTGAAAATATGCAATAAATTATTTATTTATTTCCAGGTTTAATTAATTACATAGACATTTGATCAATTAATTATATATTTAATTAATTATTTTTCCTTTCTAAGCCGGAAAAGGGTGGAGTGACCACTCCGGGTCGGGGATGAGTTCCTGCCCCAAGTGGAGGAGTTCAAGTATCTCGGGGTCTTGCTCGCGACTGATGGGAGAAGGGAGCCGGAGATCAACAGGCGGAGTGGTGCGGACGCTGCACCAATCCGTCGTGGTGAAGAGAGAGTTGAGCGTAGAAGCGAAGCTCTCAATTTACCAGTCGATCTACGTCCCTACCCTCACCTATGGCCACGAGCTGTGGGTAGTGACCGAAAGAACGAGATCGCGGTTACAAGCGGCGGAAATGAGCTTCCTCCGAAGGGTGGCTGGCCTCTTCCTTAGAGATAGGGTGAGAAGTTCAGCCATCCGGGAGGGGCTCAGAGTAGAGCCGCTGCTCCTCCACATCGAAAGGAGCCAGCTGAGGTTCGGGCATCTGACAAGGATGCCTCCTGGGCGCCTCCTGGGTGAGGTGTTCTGGGCATGTCCCACCGGGAGGAGGCCCCGGGGCAGACCCAGGCCCCCATCCTCCAGAAGGGGCCTGACCGAGCCACGGGCACCAGGCCCCACCAAGCAGCCAGGAGTAAGCCAGTACATACCTGAGCGCCCAGTCACCAGTGCACCGATGGCTTACACCTTGCCATCACACTATAACTCTTTAACAACATCAGTTACTCTAATAGGTGGATGAAATTACCCATATCTTTAATTGGCCGTATTAACATACTAAAAGTGTCAATTTTGCCTAAATATCTTTATCTTTTTAAATCAATTCCTCTCTCTCCACCAAACTCTTTCTTTTCAGATCTGCAAAAACTATTCAGAAAATGTATTTGGAATAACAAAAGACCACGGCTCAGACTCTCCTTACTCTACCTTCCATGTGAAAGAGGGGGTTAACAACTACCAAATTCAATGTGGTACTTTTGGGCTGCCCAAATCAGAGCGGCAATGTTTTACTTTGTTAATGAGTAAACTCCAGCGTGGGTTTCTATGGAGTCTACAGAAATCAAAATTCCCCCTAACTTATATCTTTGCTCAGCTGACAGGACGACAGTAATTAAACAAACTAAGAATCCCTTTCTGAAAAACACTATAATGATCTGGTTTGAAATCCATAACTACTTGGGAGAAACATTACAACTGTCTAGGTTTACTCCAATATTTGGAAATTACAGCTTTCCTCCTGGTAGGGCAGATGGAGGCTACAGATTCTGGTTCGGTCAAGGTATATGAAAAGTGTCTGATCTATTTAGGAGTAATTCTCTCATGTCTTTTGAAAAACTTAGAAGTACCTTTTCTATTCCTGCAAAACACTTTTTCAAATTTCTTCAATTGAGAAATTTTATTTTAACCACACAAGGTAAGAGCTTAGAACTCCCTGCACACTCTTCTCTAGAGTGCAAAGTTATAAAACATGTAAATGGGAGAGGTCAAGTTTCTGTATTGTACAAAATGTTTATGGAAAACACCAAAGAATCAGCACAGTCTATTTTAGAGGCAGGGAGGAATGATATGCAAATGGATATCTGATGATGAGTGGTATAAATCATGCTCCTTGGCTCAGAGTCAGACAATCTATATACAGTCTAAACTACTTCAATATAAATGGTTAACAAGACATTATATTACCCCCTCAGAATTGCATCATTTTAACCCAAACATCCCAGACACCTGTATCTAATGTGGAGTGGACAGGGCCTCTTTGTATCATTGTATAAGAGAGTGCCCACATGTGAAAGTCTTTTGGGAAAAGGTAATAAATCTGTTAAGCCAAATCATTGGTGATGTGATTCCCCTTGATCCCACACTATGTATTTTAAATGTATACCCGAACAATTTTGTACCTGCTGTGAACATTAGAGCTCTGTTAACGATCGGACTTTTGAAGGCCAAGCGATGTACTGCTAAGTGCTGGAAAGTTACAAAAATATGTGAACTATCTCAGTGGCTCAATGGTCTGAGGTCTATACTAACTCTGGAGAAAATAACTCATGCATTAAGAAACAAACTGGACAACTTTTGGGCCGTGTGGTCAAAATTCTACAACTTTTTGTAGAACTGCAACACACTGTGGACTTGACGGCTTGAAGAGTTAACTTGATATGTCTGTTTGCCGCCCTTGTTATAGTTTGCTTTATTCTTGTCTTTATTATTATGTCTTTTGTCATTATTTTATCTTATGTTCATGGTGCATTATGAGAACCCTCGGTGTCTAATGTATTTAAAATTAAGAGGTGGGCAACGGCGCCAGAGGTTAGGTTGAACACACATAACATCCTTTGGGCGCCGTGTAGCGTGCCCACCCAGGGGTGGGGTTAATGCTGACTGAGCAGAAACAATTGCTGTGGCCTGGTTGACATTCTTTAGTGGAGTTTACGGACACCGACGTGTCAGTGCGTGGTTAACTTTTGTGTTTTCTTTAGTTTTCACAGTTTCTGAAGTCTGACAAAGAGCCATGCTGATCGTGTTAGTGTGTGTGCAACAGAAGTCTGATTGTGGGAATTGTTAGTAACTAACAAGGTTTCACAATGAATATAAATGCATTTTGCCAGAAACAGCAGAATATCAGGTTAAAGCTCACAAAACTATTTCAACAACCACCAAACAGCTAAAACAGCAAACAGATTCTGCACAAAGACCTAAACACAAAGCGCGGACGCGACGCATCAGAATCTGAGACATGTCGGCTTTCTCACCCGACGGCACGTACACGGACACGCCATTGGTGCTGAAGCTGACAGCTCACAGACTCTGAAGCTTCAGGTTTTTTCTCTCTCAACCAAAACTGACTGAACCAGCAGCAAAAGAAGATCGAAACTACGCTTCACGTTTGATAAACATTGTCATGAATTCCCTCTGACTTTTGCTGTTTTGCTTCCATCATGATAAAATCTGCACATCTCTCTCTCTCTCTCAGTGGACTTCAAGAACAGTTTCCCATCTCAAATCTCTGTTTTCTGCATTATTTGCTTGCTTATTATGCACCAGGCCACCCTTGTGTGCAGTGCTGTCGGCCGCTGTTTTTTTTTAAATGACCTCAGACAAGAAAGCCTAATTTCTGCTGTTCAATACCGAAGAAATGTAAACTTTTTAAAACAATGCCAAATTGCAAAACGCTTAGCCGTGTCTCTAATAAAACCTCTGTAACATCTTGAGTAGCACCAGGTAATGTTCATATGTTGATTTTCTTCAGTTCTTCTGCTGAATATTTTTAAGGTTATCTGCTATAAAAAGCCAGGCCTGGAAACTCTCCTTCATGTTTTTCTGTGTTATATTCTCAGTTACTTTGACACGAAAGTATCTGCTGTGATGATCACACCTCTAATGAAGTTTCACAAATGTCAGTACTGATAAATGATCAGAAATATAATATTTCTGACTGTCTGAGGCAAAACTGAATCAAATCAAATCAAATCAGGACCTGGTTAATCAGAATTAAATTGATTCTAGAAATCAGTGACGATAACAAGCGCTATAAATGACTAAATTTAAAAACTAAGAGATAAAATAATTATTTTTAAGATAACATACAAGACGCAAGATTAATTATATTTTGCTCTTTCTGAGTGTATCAACTCCACATATAAGATCAAAAATACTTTTGGCTTGATATAAGATTGGAAAAATTAGTTATAGCCAGTTTTTGCAGTGATAATGATTAATCAGAGGATGATCCCTGCAGCTCCAGGCGCAGCTCACACAGAGCAGACAGGTACTCTTCATTGTCCTTGTCACAGTTCAGAGCTTTCTCATAAAAAAAAGCAGCTTTCTTGCTGTCGCCCTCAGCTCTGGCCACCTGACCCAGCAGAGCGAGAGCTTCACCATCACCCCGATTCTTTGCCAGACGTCTGTCAGCGATCTGCTTCAGTTTCTGCAGGAAAAAAAAGAGGAACAATGAAATATTCATTTATGTTCCAAAGAAGTAGATTCTGTTCATCTGGACGTAACGTTTTCAGTGGGAGAAAAAGTGATGGCCATTACGCGTTAATGAAAAGGCAACATTTTAAAATGTTAACTCTAAAGCTAAAGGCTCTACCTCCCATTCTACTTTTAAATACTGTAAGTACCACAACTAAGCCCACAGTCTGAGATCGAAGTGCTCTAATGTCTAATGGGGTGATATGGTATTATAATGTTTTTCAGATAAGATGGGGCCTGATTACCAGCTTAAAAAGGGGGATGGGGTTTTGGGGGACAACAGGAGGAGAGAAGGGTGTAAGAGGCATGTAAGACTGGAACTCTGGATTGTCATGTTTTGGTTTGGTATGGCAGGTGCTCCATCCAAAGTGGGACAGATGACATCTATAATGACCAGGTTATTCCATCAATGGGTTGGGCATATTTCAAGATGACAATGCCAGGATTCATCAGGCTCAAATTGTGAAAGAGTGGTTCTGGCACTATGAGGCATCATTTTTACACGTGGATTGGCCACCACAGAGTCCAGACCTCAACCCCACTGAGAATCTTTGGGATGTGCTGGCGAAGGCTTTGCGCAGCAGTCAGACTCTACCATCATCAATGCAAGTTACTGGTGACAAATTAATACAACACTGGATGAAAATAAATCTTGTGACACTGCAGAAGCTTATCGAAACAATGCCACAGCGAATGCGTACTGTAATCAAAGCTAAAGGCGGCCCAACAAAATATTAGTGTGACCTTTATTTATTTTTTTGGGAGGTGGTGACTTTTTTTTGGACAGGCAGTGTATATGTAACCTTTGTTATGTCTCTAGTGCTCACCTTAGCACACTGTCGCCACTCATATTTTTTCAGTGGTATCAGCAGCCCCTGCAGAGAGAAAACAGCAGAAAACTATCATGAAGATAAATCCATCCATACTAAGTTCATGTGGTAGATGTGAGCGGTAACATGTTTCACATTACTGCCCCGACACCTCCACCCTCCAAACATTTTAGTTTTCTTCTTTCATTGTTCTTCTTGGGTTGAAACATGGAACATTAGGGGCAGCTGCATGTCTAACACTGGACATCAGCTGCCTCACCTTGGTGTAATTTGCCCTCTGATGAATCAGCTAAATGTCACCTTCATTTTCTCTTCAGTGAGGACCAATCAGAGTCTAGCACCTAGAAACTTACCTTGGTATAGTGAGCGATGGCTTGAGCCTCATTTTTTGTGTGGTAATGATGAAAGTCACCGTAGCACTGATGGATAATCTGACAAACCTTTTCCTCCTCCACCTCTGGTAACTTCTCCAAGCAGTGCTTGAAAGTCTCCTCAGCCCTGAGAAACAAAGAGATGATGAGGAATTTACAGCCAGAGGAAAGAAAGAAGGAAGCCCTGCAGCTTTGTTTAGACGGGTACCTGCTCATATCCCCTTCCTCTGCATACAGCAGTGCCAGTTCAGCCCACACCCGGAGAAAGGATGGCTTCATCTTCACAGCATCTTCAAGGTGACTGATACAACAACGCCTCCATCTACCCACCTCTTCTGTGGAGCATTAAAGGGTGATTTGAGTGGTGTTTATTAAAGGATAACATGCAGTATATTTCCGTGTACCTGTGTTGCTGAAGGGCCTGCGACACTGTTCAGCAATTTTCTTCTGCTTGTAGCACAGAGCCAGCTGGTAGGTGAAGGAAGATAATTGTTTGCCTCTTCTTAGGCCTCGTTTAAACACATCAATAGCCTCATCCAGTCGACTCTGAAACACATTAAAAAACACCAATCAGATACAAATATATTCAGAAAACTTTGAGGTTGACAGGGGATTTCTTTAAATCACCCTGCCGTTCTTTGTTCAGCTGAGACACCTGAGTTAGAAAACACACAAACACTGCAGATTTTCTTTAACTCGCGAGGGCAGTCATGAAACACAGGATCTGCGTCCTTTATTTATACAAGATGTTTCTGTGTGTGTGTGTGTGTGTGTGTGTGTGTGTGTGTGTGTGCAAAGATAACAACGTCATTCAGAGCAGCGGGTTTTTCCCCTTTTCTACATCTGTATGTTCTTGTAAAAGAGCTGAGGTTTCACTTCTCTATATCTACAGGGAGTGCAGAATTATTAGGCAAATGAGTATTTTGTCCACATCATCCTCTTCATGCATGTTGACTTACTCCAAGCTGTATAGGCTCGAAAGCCTACTACCAATTAAGCATATTAGGTGATGTGCATCTCTGTAATGAGAAGGGGTGTGGTCTAATGACATCAACACCCTATATCAGGTGTGCATAATTATTAGGCAACTTCCTTTCCTTTGGCAAAATGGGTCAAAAGAAGGACTTGACAGGCTCAGAAAAGTCAAAAATAGTGAGATATCTTGCAGAGGGATGCAGCAGTCTTAAAATTGCAAAGCTTCTGAAGCGTGATCATCGAACAATCAAGCGTTTCATTCAAAATAGTCAACAGGGTCGCAAGAAGCGTGTGGAAAAACCAAGGTGCAAAATAACTGCCCATGAACTGAGAAAAGTCAAGCGTGCAGCTGCCAAGATGCCACTTGCCACCAGTTTGGCCATATTTCAGAGCTGCAACATCACTGGAGTGCCCAAAAGCACAAGGTGTGCAATACTCAGAGACATGGCCAAGGTAAGAAAGGCTGAAAGACGACCACCACTGAACAAGACACACAAGCTGAAACGTCAAGACTGGGCCAAGAAATATCTCAAGACTGATTTTTCTAAGGTTTTATGGACTGATGAAATGAGAGTGAGTCTTGATGGGCCAGATGGATGGGCCCGTGGCTGGATTGGTAAGGGCAGAGAGCTCCAGTCCCACTCAGACGCCAGCAAGGTGGAGGTGGAGTACTGGTTTGGGCTGGTATCATCAAAGATGAGCTTGTGGGGCCTTTTTCGGGTTGAGGATGGAGTCAAGCTCAACTCCCAGTCCTACTGCCAGTTTCTGGAAGACACCTTCTTCAAGTAGTGGTACAGGAAGAAGTCTGCATCCTTCAAGAAAAACATGATTTTCATGCAGGACAATGCTCCATCACACGCGTCCAAGTACTCCACAGCGTGGCTGGCAAGAAAGGGTATAAAAGAAGAAAAACTAATGACATGGCCTCCTTGTTCACCTGATCTGAACCCCATTGAGAACCTGTGGTCCATCATCAAATGTGAGATTTACAAGGAGGGAAAACAGTACACCTCTCTGAACAGTGTCTGGGAGGCTGTGGTTGCTGCTGCACGCAATGTTGATGGTGAACCGATCAAAACACTGACAGAATCCATGGATGGCAGGCTTTTGAGTGTCCTTGCAAAGAAAGGTGGCTATATTGGTCGCTGATTTGTTTTTGTTTTGTTTTGAATGTCAGAAATGTATATTTGTGAATGTGGAGATGTTATATTGGTTTCACTGGTAAAAATAAGTAATTGAAATGGGTATATATTTGTTTTTGTTAAGTTGCCTAATAATTATGCACAGTAATAGTCACCTGCACACACAGATATCCCCTAAAATAGCTAAAACTAAAACAAACTAAAACCTACTTCCAAAAACATTCAGCTTTGATATTAAAGAGTTTTTTGGGTTCATTGAGAACATGGTTGTTGTTCAATAATAAAATTATTCCTCAAAAATACAACTTGCCTAATAATTCTGCACTCCCTGTAAATGTTCTCTGAAGACAGGAGCGGTTAGTAGCTGCACACAAGTTATTAGGTGAAAAGTCTCATAGACATGTGCTTAATGATAAAATAAAAAGATACATTTCATATAGCTGATCACATTATACAATATTCTCCTGTGACAGAGGTTAAAAAAAGAATAAAAACAGAAGAATGGTTCAAACTCTCTTAACAGCTATAAATGCAAACACTGGAAAAGTGATGAATATTGGAAGGAAATTCTCTCCTGTGCACACCAGGAACTTATATCAATACATGAAAGTCCACAAAAAAGAAAAAAACATGTCCGGGAACAAGGAGGGAAAGGGAAAAAAAAGACGAATGGAATCCCTCAGACAAACCCAGACTCCTAGCTCAGAGGTCACAGTCCTTTCAAACAGGCAAAGATTAACCAGGTGGTGCAATGAGCTTCTTATGGCCTCTGACAGTGGACTCATCTCTGTGCTTGTCCTGCTAGACCTCAGTACAGTGTTCGATACTGTTGACCATAATATCCTATTACAGCGATTAAAGCACGCTGTAGGTATTACAGGTACTGCACTGCAGTGGTTTGTTTCCTGCACATCAGGTGATTGCATGTTATTCACCTGACACTGGTTAGCACGTCATTTCACATCATCTTTCAGTCCTACTCACATGTAACATGGGCTATTTGTTGTGATTGAAAACAGAAGTTTTGGTTTTGAAAATAAATATGTGAAATTCAAGTGGGACTCAGTGTCACTCATTGGAGATGTGTCATAGTACAAAAACTCAGCCGGCAGCAGCTTTATTTGTTGATGGAAGTTGGAACAATAGAGGGTTCCGTGTTATGACCAATTCTGTTTACATCATACATGCTTCCCTTTCACTGCTAGGCAGCTGACACCCAACTTTATTTATCCATCAAGGCAGATAACACACACCAATTAGTTAAACTGCAGGAATCTCTTAAAGATATAAAGACCTCTTAACTTTCTGCTTCTTAATTTAGATAAGGCTGAGGTTATTATACTCGGCTAATTTTAAGAAATATGGTTCTAACTAGATTCTTACTCTGGATGGCATTACCTTGGCCTCCAGTAACGCTGTGAGGAACCCTGGAGTCATTTTGACCAGGACATGTCCTTCAATGCACATATTAAACAAATATATAGATATTTGCTCAACATCTCTAAAATTTGAAATATCCTGTCTCAGAGTGATGGTGAAAAACTGCTTCATGCATTTATTACTTCCAGGCTGGACTACTGTAATTCATTATTATCAGGAAGTCCTAAAAGTCCCTGAAAAGTCTTCAGCTAATCCAAAATGCTGCAGCAAGAGTCCTGACAGGGACTAGAAAGAGAGAGCATATTTCTCCTGTTTTGGCTTTTCTTCATTGGCTTCCTGTTAAATCCAGAATTGAATTCAAAATCCTGCTCCTCACATACAAGGTCTTAAATAATCAGGCCCCATCTTATCTTAATGACCTTGTAGTACCATATCACCCTATTAGAGCACTTCGCTCTCACACTGCAGGCTTACTTGTTGTTCCTAGAGTTTCCAGTTTGGATTCGGGAGACAGACACTATCTCTACTTTCAAGATTAGGCTTAAAACTTTCCTTTTTGCTAAAGCATATAGTTAGGGCTGGATCAGTATTTCCGCTCTGCTTTTTGTAGGTGATATGGTTCTATATGGTTCATCAGGTGGTGGCCTCCAGCTCGCACTGGAGCGGTTTGCAGCCAATTGTTAAGTGGCTGCAAGTCTGAAGCCATTATACTCAGCCAGAAAAGGGTGTAGTGCCCACTCTGATTCAGGGACAAATTACTGCCCCAAGTGGAGGAATTGAAGCATCTCAGGGTCTTGTTCACGAGTGAGCATGCCTAGAGATGGCACGCTGGTTGGCATTTTAAAAATTCCCAGGAGCCCAAAATGAAGTAACACCAAACTTTGGGGGTCATATTGAAACCAAGGACAGGGTTTTATAACCTTTAAAAAAAGTGTCTTTGTTGACTGGCTGCTGTTGTTGATGCTCTATTAGAATCTTCCAAGATTCAATAGAGATTATTATTGTCATATGTACAAAGAAAAGCATTTCTCTGTGCAATGAAATTCTTTCTTTGCTGTCCACAGATGCCGGCGAATATATGCAAATAGAAATAGATCAGATAAAACACAAATAGTATAAATAAATGAAGACAAAATCTAAGTGTGAAATAGAAAAAAGAGCTATCAGCTTAATATGCAAGATGGCCTGATGTGCAAAAGTTATTATTACTGTTAAAATAGATTGGCTCAAGAGTCTGATAGCAGTGGGGAAGAAGGAGTTGTTGAGTCTGGATTACACACTTCTGAACCTTTGTCTCGAGGGCAGAAGTGTGAATAGTCCATGTTGGGGGTGTGTGGGGTCTATGAGGATGGAGGCAGCTCCTCTCTGGACTCTGTGATGGTCGATGTTCTGCAGAGAGGGCAGCGGAGTTCTGATGATCTTCTCCACAGTTGTTATCACTCTCTGCAGGTGTTTGCAGTCCATAGCAGTAGTGCTGCCGTACCATGCAGTGATGCAGCTGGTCGGTGTGCTCTCCACAGTGCAGATGTAGAACCTGCTGAGGATCTTGGCCGACATACCAAATTTCCTCAACCTCCTCAGGAAATACAGCCGCTGCTGAGCCTTCTTGATCAGCTGTGTGGTGTTCAGTGTCCAGGTGAGGTCCTCACTGAGGCTGCTGCTAATCCACTTCAAACCCCCGGATAAACGGCGGCTTGTAAGGGCTCTTCTTCTTCCTCGTGTCCACTATCATTTCATTTGTCTTATCAGTGTTGAGGGTGAGGTTGTTGTCCTCACACCATGACACCAGACTGGCCACCTCTCTCCTATAAGCCGCTTCATCCCTCCAGTGATGCGACCGATCACTTCAGTGTCATCCGCGAACTTCAATATGATGTTATCTTTGTTGGAGGCGACACAGTCATGGGTGCACAGGGTGTAGGGGATGGGACTGAGGACGCAACCCTGTGGGATGCCAGTGTTTGTATTAATGCTGGCTGAAGTCCTGTTGCTGGTTGAGGATGCCTTAAAGAGGGTGCTGAATGTGCCTTCATTTAATGTTTGTGATACATAAAGACAGCGGCTAATGGCATGAATGGTGGGCCCAGGAAGATTTCCAGACTAGAATCTTGGACCTCTATCATCTGGTACCTTTACCCTCAGGTCAGGCAGAGTTGGAGTCTGTTGAAGGTCTCGTCTCCCCACTGTCACCAAGTGGTTAACATTGAATGGATTTCAAAATATAACACTGCAGGTGCCTTGACATACTATAAATATTGTAAGATAGCTTTAACAAAGAAAATGGAAGACAACTGAGAAGTCTCTACAGATGGATTTCTTGACTTTGGTTTAGTCTACTGCTACTGGGCCCAAGACCCAGTAAGCAGAAGTAAGAATTTATAAGACCAAGGTTGCAGACTTACCCGATTAAGTAAGTAATTTCCTGATTGGCGGATGACATGAGGGTTGTCGGGATCATTTTCTAGTGCTTTCTTCACCAAACCATCGGCCTCTTCGTATTTCTTATAAGCCGTCAGCTTCATGGCCAGCATAGACTGCAGAGCAGCATTATCTGGGTTAATCTCCAATGCAAAGCGAAGCTGTGTGGTGGCCTGGGATTCCTCATCTTCCTGTATATTTTCTAAAAACCACTGCAGATGAGAAACTGGTTAGTCTGCAGTTTATTTCCCTTGAATCAAAAAAAATCAGTCAGTGAAACTTCTAAGAATCATACTGACACTGAAGTAACCGAGGCCACTGAAGGAGCCTTAAGTTTATCATTTGGTGTTGTCTAGAGAAATATCCAAATTCTCTTTATTTTTATCACAAAACTGACGTGTTCTCTGCAAAAGAGGGTGATGGCGTAGCAGGTGTTCCACTCTGTGTCATGACGCTGTACCTCAAGTGCTTTACGAAAACAGTCGATGCCGTCTGAGAGAGAAGACCTCGACACCTTAAAATAAGCCCAGCCTTGTTCCCCGTACACCTCTGGAAGGAGACTTCCTGATGAACCAGTGGGATACTTCACCTGCAGAGGGAGAAGGAAGCGTCAGAGGTTCAACAGCAGTGATCATCATGTTTGATCTGATTGGTGTACATACCAGTATGTCCTCGACTCTCTGACAGTAGCTTTGTGACTGTGCAAAGTCTCTATCATGGTATTTCAGCCAGGCCATGTCTCCATACGTCACAATCAGCCGCCTCTCACTCTCATCACCGTAACTCTCCCTGATGGTCTCCTCTGATTGGTTTAAAAGTGACAGCGCTTTCTCTCGTTGATCCTGAAGATACCTGAGGACCAACAGGTCATCAACAGCTGTTCCACAACTGGTGTTTACAACACCTGACAAGAAACTGCCTTGAGGGTTCAACTACACCTTGTTGGTAGTTTGACTCAATTAAGGTTTTTATCTGAGGTTCATGACTCCAGGGTTAGATAATTACTGCATTTCCACCAGAAAAACAAGAGTCCAAACAAGCTTCAGGAAACAGATTTATATCAAGATTCTTATAGAATCAGAAACCCTAGTCCAATACTCATATAATGTTTCTCTTCCTATCACGTGTATCTATTAAGGTTGAAATAATGAAGTAAATGTAAAGCAAGCTAAAGTTTTTCTTCTAGCTGTAGCTTTGCTATGCTATCAATCTGGTAATTACTCATTCTTAATGTTAACTTATGAAGTGAGTTGAACATGAGCAGCCATATCTACTCCAGACAAAATGTTGTTACATGAAATTAAATTCATCTGTGTTAGCAGCAGGAACACTGCTGGTAGGTAACATTAGCAGAAGACAGACAGCTCAGGGTTGGATCTGATCCTGAAAACAAAACTATCTCTCTATCATTCAAATATAAATCCTGCTGATGCTGACCACAGTTTCCTTTGGCGGTCAAATTTCTCTTTGGTCAGACGGACTTTAGTGAGAAAAACTGTCTTTCTTCTGGCTAATGTTAGCTCTGCTCTTATCTAGCAGAGTCCCAGAAATAAAAGTGTTGAGATTTGAATGAGCAGAATAAATCCACTTTAGCTTTTCTTTCATCAGACAGCTACAGAAACTGTACCTGACATAAGCCAAGAGGCTGTAGAAGCAACCTGCTCCTTTACGATGAAACTCTATGTCAATCTCTATTCGGGTGCTCAGGGTTTCCAGGTCCACGTCCGGCCTCAGATCCCAGGTGAAGTGACACTGCAACTGCTGCAGCCTGCTGAGCAGAGCGCTGCTATCTTCACTGTAAGAGAGTCATGAGGATCCTGTTTCTACGACCAGCACATGATCAAACAACCTCACTCAGAAACTCTCATGCCAGTTCATCCACACTTCCCAGCTCCTCTCCTTGAGAAAATTCAGTTTGTGTGATCAATCAATCAATGAAATCAGTGATGTGAAGTAGACCTGTGGTTTTAATCTCACACTGAGGAACCAGAAGAAACCTTAGATGTGGAGTGAGACACAAACACAGGGGGACAGCTAATGTTGTGATACACAGGTTTGTCCTTGTGGAATATTTTTGATATTGTTCTGTTAAATATTTTTGGATATGAGACCACACAATTTGTTTTCGTTTCATTTGTTTGTTTTCATTTAATGACACATATTAATCACATGCTAGTGATAAAATATCTACTTAATGATGTACTTAATATCTACTTAAACCTGTTACATGCACAGGTCCACAGACTCTTGGACTGCTGTATCCCTCTGCGCACATCTGGGCGCCAGTTAAACTAAACTGCTGCTGGATTTAAAGTCCACTCAGATGGTTCACTTTATGATAAACGATCGATTATTGATCAAAGGTTTGGTAGACTTACCTCATGTTGGAGCAAACAGAGACCTCCTCCTCAGACACAGCAAACTGATGACTGAACACGAAGAGTGCGTGGACCGATCTGTAAAGCTGTCACCCTAGTCACACAAACCACACACGCCCCTTCTCGTGCTGCCTTCAGGGCCTCATGTCTGCTCATGTCTCAGGTCGCCCATCCTCTCCTCTCCTGTCGTGGATTTAATGGCCATAAATATAAACTATGTAGGGAGACGGGAGGCACACATTTGAGACAGGAGGAAAGCCTTCCGACGAGAAGGCTGGGCTTTCTGTTTTACATGACCTCAGGAGGGGTCTTTGAAGGCACCACGAGGGGACGTTAAGTTTCGTTTCTGCATCTCAGCTGAGAGTCACCAAAGATCACTGATCAGCCATTGATCTGTAAATAATAGATCTAAGTTCAGGGTTTCTTACTGATCGACCATTCAGTGATCGATCAGTCGGCGCATGATCGCTTCTTCGTCTTAATCTTCATCTTCATCGGTGTGTACACTGAGGAAGAGAAGGACTGTTTCCTGCAACATGACGTGAGTCCCCATTATGCCGGGCTCACACTGTGCGATTTTTGGCCCATTTTGAGCCGATTTTTGAGTCGTGCGACCGTTTTGGCGATCGGCCCGAGTTTGTCCTTCATCGTGCATCGTGTAGTGTACGTGGGGTAACGAGAAGCGATTAACACCTCACGACCAGCTCCCGATCATCAATCGCTTGGTCGGGAGGATTTCAAACAGGGTGTCACCGCAGTTTCTCACACTGCGCATGCGCAAACACAAATGTCAGCGAAAAAGACGGCGCAGCACGGCAGTGCAGCGTGTGATCTGGACACAAGCGATGGAGGCACAACTTGTAGAACTTTGGAAAGCTCATCCGAGCCTTTTTGATGTGGCCTCACAAAATTATCACGACCACAACAACCGTGAAAATAGTTGGATCTACACTGCTGCTCAATCACAGCTGCCTGATCAATGTTTTTCATAAAGTTGATGGTGGTGGTGTTCGTGTCTGTGTGAGTGAAAGACAGAGAGGGAGAGCGAGCGACAGAATTTCTGTTATAACCTTCATTTTATGGACGCACAGTTTGAGCACTCAGGTCGCATCAGAGCATCGGGCCGTATAGTGTGAGACCCTGCATCGTGACCTACGAACTTCTAACCCCTGCGAGTCAATCGTACAGTTTGAGCAGGAGCGGAATCGCGCGACTGAAAAAATCGCACAGTGTGAGCCCGGCATTAGCTTCACAGCTGCTTTCCGACTTCCGAAAACCACCCCAAACACTACAAATACCTGTACTACTATTAGCAGAGGTGGCAAAAGTACAAGCATTCTTTAATTACGTAGAAGTACAGATACTAGTGTTAAAAATGCTCCAGTAAAAGCTGAAATAGTGAATAAAGTTAAAAACAAAAAAGGGCAGGGTCTGAAATGTACTCAAAGTACGAAAGTAAACAGTAGCTCTTTGTAGGACGTTTGTATCGCATATTTTTATGCAAAAGTAACTTACTTTGTTTTTCTTTGTGACTCTCTTAAAGTGAAGGCAGCAGCGCTCTGCTCAGCAGGCTGCAGCAGCTGCAGTGTCACTTCACCTGGGATCTGAAGAAGGACGTGGACCTGAAGAACCTGAGCACCCGACTACAGGACCACATAAAACTGCAGCTCGGCCAGCGCGGGGCAGTGGCTCGATCATACAGCTTCTTGGCTTATGTCAGGTACAGTTTCCACAGCAGTGAGCCACATTACTGCTGGGCAATTTGAACTAATTTAACTACTGACCAGAATGCTAATGCCAGTAACATCCAAAATACTGAGGCTGGCTGGCTGGCTGGCTGGATGGGCTGTCCATGATGGAGAGCAGTTTATTCAGTTACCTGTGACCCTCACTGACTCAAACACCTCCAAATTCTGACCAATGATGGCACCGATAGTCCTCAAGTCCAGTCTGTCATTCAGGTGAACACTCAGGTACCTGTAGCTGTCCACTGTTTCCGCCTCTTCATCCATCATGTTGATGAACCTAGTCACAGTTTATTTTTCCTCTGGAGGTCAACCACCATCTGTTTTGTCTTGCTCACATTCAAAGGGAGGTGATTTATCCTGGACCACTTCACAAAGTTTCTCACAAACTTCCTGTACTCCATATCCTGCCCATCCTTAATACACCCAACCACTGTAGTGTCATCAGAGAACTTCTGCAGGTGGCATGTTTAACTGTTATACTGGACATCTGAGGTGTACAAGGTAAACAGGAATGGAGATAGGACCGCCCCCTCTGATGCCCCAGTATTACTAACCACCACAACAGACAAACTGAGACCTCTCTGACAGATAGTCAGCACTCCAGGAGACAGTAGAAGTGGTGATCCATGACATGAACTTATCTCACAGCCAGCAGCGGGGAGTTGGCGAGGCCAGTTTGCACCGGCAACTGTCAGTGACGTGAGTGAGGAGAAATCCACCGTCATCTGTTCCTAAGGACAGTGTGCTCTTAGTGAGCTCGAGAGCGGTACCATCACCCAGCCCGAGAGAGAGAGAGAGAGAGGAGTTTCTCGGCTGCAGCAGTAGCACCTTGAGAGCGGTGTATTCCCCTTGGGATCCTGGAGGAGGGTCATCACATGGTGGATGGACAGCAGATCCAGTGAGGCCACCACATGATGGTATTTCGTGTCATCTGTGAAACACCACGAAGAGCAAACTGAGCTTCAACGTGAACCATGAAGGAGGGTCATGAAGCAAAAAATCTGGCAGCTTAACCGCCACAGCAAAAGTTAAAGCGTACAGCTCTGCTATCACTTCCGACATAAATGAAGACAGAAAACTAAACAGCAGTGGTGTTTGTAGGCTTACTGAAGTTACTGGCTAGTGACACAGTTATGGTTAGCATAATATAAACACGGTGAAGCTGGAGGATGAACACTTTTCCACTTGATAAAAGTTAACCTAGGGGTTCCTGGTTAGGGACAAATGTAATTGCATGGCAGGATGCTGTAAATGGGCTAAACGGGCTGTAAACTTCAGTGAGGAGAATAACTGCAATATAAAGTTAGTCATTAATATACATTGTTTGAAAACAATGTCCAGGAGTTCGCTGTTCCCCCTGGCTCTAGTGAGCCTTGAACCCCCAGCTAGCAATCGAGCTGGTGGGTAAAGGACGTTTCTGAAAACTTTGGAGCACTTTTGGAAATATGTGATGTCTTGATAAATCGAGCAGTTTTAAGAAGTTTACACAGCTACATTCTTACCTGGAAATATGTTAAAAGTTTATTTTGTGACCCAGAAAGAGTAATAAGATTAATATGAAAACGAAGTAGCTGCCGCGATTCTTGATAATTGGAATTGGCTGGGCCGCGCTATGAATTCTGGGATAGGTTGGGCCACGAAGGACACACCTGACCCATCCTTTAAATTTGGGGAAAAGGAGGACGCATTTGGAGGAGTCTTCGAATTTGGACAGCCTTCGTCATGTCGCTGTAACATAACCAGCCTACAAATGCGGCTTCTGAACGATGCGGCCCCAAAATTGGGCACAGCCGAAGACAGCTTCTTCTTGTTCTTTGGTGTTTAACGGCAGCTGGCATCCTTGTAGATGCATTGCTTCCATCTTTTTTTTTCTGTCTGTTATTACACTCTTAAATCCTACTACTTATTCCTGCATCTTTTCGGATCTTACAAAGCTTCAAATGACGTGCTGACTGTTAAATTAGTCGTCAACGATTTTGATAGTCGACCTAATCATGACTAGTCGACTAATCGTGGCAGGCCTACAATTACGTCATTATTTCAAACTTTGGTTGTCTTTAATAGAAACATATGCAGAGAAACAGCTGAGTACTAGGCTGGTGTTCCTGAATTTCATGACAGGTGTAAACATCTGAATTATGATTCCAGAAAAACGTGATTCAATTATACGCATGTGTTGATGACCTGTTGGTCCTCAGGTATCTTCAGGATCAACAAGAGGAAGCGCTGTCACTTTTAAACCAATCAGAGGAGACCATCAGGGAGAGTTACGGTGATGAGAGTGAGAGGCGGCTCATTGTGACGTATGGAGACATGGCCTGGCTGAAATATCATGTTGGAAACTTTGCACAGTCACAAAGCTACTGTCAGAGAGTCGAGGACATACTGGTATGTACACCAATCAGATCAAATGTTATAGATCACATGCCTCTGAACCTCTGACTGCAGCTGAACCTTCTCTGTCTGCAGGTGAAGTATCCCACTGGTTCATCAGGAAGTCTCCTTCCAGAGGTGTACGGAGAACAAGCCTGGACCTACCTCAAGTTGTCAAAATCTTACTACTTAAAAGCCGTTGACAGTTTTCGTAAAGCACTTGAGATACAGACTGATGACACTGAGTGGAATGCCGGCTACGCCATCGCCCTCTTTCGCACAGAAGAGGTCAGTTTTATAATAAGTCTGATATCAGTTAATTAATTTATTATGTTTATATTGTTTTAGAAAACAGCCAATGCATCAGTGTCTAAAAAAATCCAGCAACTAATTTGGGTGTGGTTCTCAGCAGTTCACAGTAGACTAACGCGTTTCTCATCTGCAGTGGGTTTTAGAAAACTTAGAGGAAAATGAGGAGCCTCCATCCATCAAACAGCTTCACTCTGCCCTGGAGCTCAACCCCGATGATGCGGTTCTGCAGTCGATGCTGGCTGTGAAGCTTGGAGCCTATAAGAAATACGAAGAGGCTGAGGGTCTGCTGAAGAAAGCACTGAAAACTGATCCTGATAACCCTCATGTCAGCCGCTACGTAGGAAAATACTTACGTAATCATGTAGGTCTGAATGTAAGATATTGTAAATGCTTACTACTCATGCAGCCACAGATAATGTGATTCTTCCAGGATCATGTAATCGTAAGTGCACAGATCCATGAAGATCCTTTATTTAAAAATGGTAAAACATGCACCCTGACCCTTAATCAGCTCCAAAGAAGGCTGTGAAAGATGGCAGCTCTGTACATTTTAGCTTCCACAGAGTTTTTAGATTATCTGTGATCGTTGTTAAAGACTAACGCTGCCTTTTCTGAAATGAGCCATGCTGGTTGGGCTGGGTTTCCCATTCTCTAATTCTGATCTGTGTTTCTGTCCTTTTATCTGTACTTTCACCTTCCTGAATTCTCCTGATTCAGAAATAGTAAAATCTGTATTAGTTTATTCTGACCAGTGACCTGAATCATGCTTGAGACTGAAATTACAGATTACTCCAGTTTTTTAGGCTTAATTTAGTGGTTCTTAATTTTTTCCCTCAGTCAACATGTAGGAAGTTAATGTTTCCATTGAGGCATTCTTCTTTAGTTTTTATTAATTTTGTAAAAATTGCCATTAAATGTTGTTTCAGCATCAACTGGAAGAGTCTATTGATATGTTGGAGCGAGCGTTGAAGAGGACCACCCAGTCATCTTTCATCCACCACCAGCTGGCGCTGTGCTACAAGAGGAAGAAGATTGCTGAGCAGAGCCGCAAGCCCTTCAGCAGCCAAAGTACGCACAAACATACTGCATGTCTAAAGGTCCAGTTATTGTCAAACTCAAAGATAAACCATGATTTTTGGCTCCACAGGAGAGGTGCGGTACTGGAGGCGTTGTTGTATTCGTGAATTTGAAATGGCTGTTAAGATAAAGCCGACCTTTCATCTTGCGTGGGCTGACCTGGCACTGCTGTATGCAGAGGAAAGGAATTTCAGAAGGTACTCCTCTGTAGAAAGCAGCAGTGACTCCTGTTTTTTTACTGGGTGCAAGTTTGTCATCATCATGATCATCTCTTTGTTTCTCAGGGCAGAGGAGATTTTCCAGCAGTGCTTGTTGAAGTTACCAGAGTGTGATGAAAGCCTTTCTCAGGCTATCCATCAGCGCTATGGTGACTTTCATTACCATCACAAAAGAAATGAAGCTCAAGCCATCGTTCACTACACCAAGGTAGGTTGAGAGGTGCAAAGCAATCGATTGAAATACATTTAAAACTAGTATTCATTGGAACGTGAATCACAGGACCTCAAAACTCTGTCACATGACCAGCACAGAGCCCTGAAGGGCAAAACATGTCCCAGAATAAAGCAGTGGACACAGCAGCTGTACTGGTTTGTTGTTGTAGAGAGCTGAGCTTGAGGTTGACTCTGTTTATTTACTGATCAGTCCACCCTCACCTATGGCCACGAGTTGCGGGCAGCGACTGAAAGAATAAGATCAACGATCCTAGCAGCAGGAACGACCCTCCTCTGAAGGGTGTCCAGGGCTTAGCCTTAGAGGTGGGGTGAGGAGTTTATCATACAGGAGGAGCTAAGAGTAGAGCTGCTACTCTTTCACCTGGATGTCTCCTAGGTGTTTGAAGCATGCGTTACACGAGAATGTCCTCATTTTTCCAGCACACTCTGGAAAGATTAGAATCCTCAGCTGTCTTGGGAATCTTTGGTGTCCCTTCCAAAAAAGTTGTATCAAAAGAGATCTGGAGAAAACTGCTGTCTTTTTGCTAAAAGGTAGTAGATGTATGCACTAAGCAAAAAACAAAAACAAAACACACAGGTTGACACCCGAAATCTACATAAGTCACGTATCATTTTACTAAATAAGTAAAAACAATTATATCCCTGCAGTAGCTCGTCTTAATGGAAGCACTGGACAATGGATGATGAAGGTGGAGCTGCCAGGCATGGAAAATAATACATGCCTTAAATCTCATGTTTAAGGCATGGACCACAACTCAGTGTCTGAGTGTCTACAGGGAGTGCAGAATTATTAGGCAAATGAGTATTTTGTCCACATCATCCTCTTCATGCATGTTGTCTTACTCCAAGCTGTATAGGCTCGAAAGCCTACTACCAATTAAGCATATTAGGTGATGTGCATCTCTGTAATGAGAAGGGGTGTGGTCTAATGACATCAAAACCCTATATCAGGTGTGCATAATTATTAGGCAACTTCCTTTCCTTTGGCAAAATGGGTCAAAAGAAGGACTTGACAGGCTCAGAAAAGTCAAAAATAGTGAGATATCTTGCAGAGGGATGCAGCAGTCTTAAAATTGCAAAGCTTCTGAAGCGTGATCATCGAACAATCAAGCGTTTCATTCAAAATAGTCAACAGGGTCGCAAGAAGCGTGTGGAAAAACCAAGGCGCAAAATAACTGCCCATGAACTGAGAAAAGTCAAGCGTGCAGCTGCCAAGATGCCACTTGCCACCAGTTTGGCCATATTTCAGAGCTGCAACATCACTGGAGTGCCCAAAAGCACAAGGTGTGCCATACTCAGAGACATGGCCAAGGTAAGAAAGGCTGAAAGACGACCACCACTGAACAAGACACACAAGCTGAAACGTCAAGACTGGGCCAAGAAATATCTCAAGACTGATTTTTCTAAGGTTTTATGGACTGATGAAATGAGAGTGAGTCTTGATGGGCCAGATGGATGGGCCCGTGGCTGGATTGGTAAAGGGCAGAGAGCTCCAGTCCGACTCAGACGCCAGCAAGGTGGAGGTGGAGTACTGGTTTGGGCTGGTATCATCAAAGATGAGCTTGTGGGGCCTTTTCGGGTTGAGGATGGAGTCAAGCTCAACTCCCAGTCCTACTGCCAGTTTCTGGAAGACACCTTCTTCAAGCAGTGGTACAGGAAGAAGTCTGCATCCTTCAAGAAAAACATGATTTTCATGCAGGACAATGCTCCATCACACGCGTCCAAGTACTCCACAGCGTGGCTGGCAAGAAAGGGTATAAAAGAAGAAAAACTAATGACATGGCCTCCTTGTTCACCTGATCTGAACCCCATTGAGAACCTGTGGTCCATCATCAAATGTGAGATTTACAAGGAGGGAAAACAGTACACCTCTCTGAACAGTGTCTGGGAGGCTGTGGTTGCTGCTGCACGCAATGTTGATGGTGAACAGATCAAAACACTGACAGAATCCATGGATGGCAGGCTTTTGAGTGTCCTTGCAAAGAAAGGTGGCTATATTGGTCGCTGATTTGTTTTTGTTTTGTTTTTGAATGTCAGAAATGTATATTTGTGAATGTGGAGATGTTATATTGGTTTCACTGGTAAAATAAATAATTGAAATGGGTATATATTTGTTTTTGTTAAGTTGCCTAATAATTATGCACAGTAATAGTCACCTGCGCACACAGATATCCCCCTAAAATAGCTAAAACTAAAACAAACTAAAACTACTTCCAAAAACATTCAGCTTTGATATTAATGAGTTTTTTGGGTTCATTGAGAACATGGTTGTTGTTCAATAATAAAATTATTCCTCAAAAATACAACTTGCCTAATAATTCTGCACTCCCTGTAAGGCTACGTCCACACTAATACGTTTTTATTTAAAAACGCATCGTTTTCTCGACGTTTTGGCCTTCTGTCCACACTGAGACGGCGATTTTGGTCAAGGAAAACGCGTTTTCAAAACGCTCTCGAAAACGGATACGTTTGAAAACGCAGTTTTCGCGTGGCAGTGTGGACAGTGAACCCGGAGCCTTTTCGAAAATGATAGCACATTTTAGTCATATGATGCAGTCATGTGACCATTTAACCTAAGATAGCGGAGCGCATTATACAGCAGGTGTTTTGTTTGCTCTCAATTTTGACAGCCCTATTAAAGATTAATATCAGTTTGTACATGCTCCTGATAGCTTTTCTTCAAATTCTCTCTTGCTTTTGCGACTTTGTACTTCTGTGTTACTCACAGCAACAACTCCACCTCATTGTTAGTCCATTTCAAAAACTCGGTGCTTTTCCTCAACATTTTGCCGTGACGTTTCAAAGAGCCGGAAAGTAAATAAACGGCAGACAGAAATGAGGCAGGTCGAATCTTCTTGTGTTTCACACATGCGCAGTACTTGAAGGTAAGCGTTTTCAGCCGTTTCAATGTGGACGCGCAACTCTGTGAAAACGAATGAAAACGATAGTGTGGACGCAGAGCGTTTTCAGTCTCACAGGCCTGTGCACTTGACGCCATTTATAATTCTTAACTTGTTTGATCTGCCGATCACCACAAACAAGCACAAGCAGAAATTCTGGACTTTTAACTGTGTTTTCATAAGTGTTACAGTTTTTAGTACTGATAAAAACCTCCCTTATGGCCATTCACACAAAGCATTTAGGTAATAAACAATGAAATGCTCCTATTACAGATTTGCCTCTTTGTCACAGATGCTTTTCTTTCATCATGTAGAAAAACGGTTAAATATGTTTCACTGATCCGGCCCACTTACGATTAAAGTGGGAGCCTATAAGCCATGTAAAATGAGTTTGACACCCCTGCTCTAAAATAAGAATTCAGGTTAAATGAGCCCAAATCCCATGGCTGCATCTTTGAGAGTTCAGAGGTCCATATGGCAGTAAACAATCAGAACATACACACTCACACTTGAATGTTATTAAAGATGTTATTAATGACCAATCAGTTATATCTGTGTTATTAATCTGCCTCCTGCTGTGTCCTGTCTGCAGGGTCTCCTGATACCGCTGAAGAAATATGAGAAGAAGCTGTGTGCTAAGGTGAGCACTACAGGCATAACAAAGCTTATATGATTGAAGTCTAATCAGTGGATTATGGTCAAAACACAGAAGAGTCCGGCTATTTGCAGATTTTGAGTACATGAGCAGAAACCTCCCACCTGCTGATCTCCTGCACCTTCATATAGACCCTGGCTCTGATCTGATAAAGCACTTTCAGCTTACACTGTTTCCACACAACGAAACACAGTACTGAGGGAGTGGGGTCTGGATCGTTCCCACAGCTGTCCTTTCTCTCACCTGCCAACCAGCATGAATCAGTCCTGTTCTGTGGTTTAAGGCTTGAAGCTGCTGTACTCATATGTCTTCAGTTAGACATTAAATATTTTTTAAATCCTGGTCTGAGAAAGTCACTTTAAATTCAAGTTGGTCACTTTAAATCCACAAATATTCATCTTTCTTTGTTCCTCCATCTTTCCTGCAGAAACTGAAGCAGATCGCTGAGAGACATCTGTCAAGGAATCCAGGTGATGGCGAGGCTCTCGCTCTGCTGGGTCAGGTGGCCAGAGCTGAGGGCAACAGGAAGGAAGCTGCTGAGTTTTATGAGGAAGCTCTGAACTGTGACAAGGACAATGAAGAGTACCTGTCTGCTCTGTGTGAGCTGCGCCTGGAGCTGCAGTGATCATCCTCTGATTAATCATGATCACTGCAGCACTGTTACATCATACTTCAGCCCGCTGAATGTGGACTTGATCCATGTGCTTTCAGAACTGAACAACTCTAACAAATACACCCTTTCATTCATACCCTTCTGTTAGGTATTAAATTATAAACAAGGAAGCATCACAGGGACACTTTTATCGGATGTTTCATGCATGTGCGGTGCTGAGCGGAGCTCTGTCAGCAAAACCTGAAAAAACTGAGTTTAAAAATGGTGTTTAGTGAATTCTTGACCACTTAAGTCGCGCCCATGCTGAAGACTCAGTTTATGTTCAGGTCTCTGCTCAGATACACTTTTTATATAATAATTCAAACCATTTCTGAAAAAAAATGAAGCTAACCGGGTTCAAATTCAAGTAAGCAGACAAAATGGATTTATTACTTTTATTTGTAGATCAACACGTAAATTCTCAGATTAGTTTTCAGGTTGACAGAAATGCTGTTTGATCATATTTTCTGTGTTTTTGACGTGTGAGTTTTGTTTTTTATATGCTTGTAATGGCCTTACAGGTCAGTGCTAGCATCACAAGCAGCTGTGGGATGTGATGTCATCATACAAATTTAGATTTCAGTCTCTTCTCTCCTCTATTTTGTCTTTCTCTCCCTCTCTTTCTTTCATTCATTCTTTCTCCTTGTCCTATCCCCCAATCATGTCTGTCCCATCTGTAACAACTGAAAATCAAATCAAATAAATACATAATTATAATAAAGGTCAATAAAATGGACCAATATGGCAAGGCCATGATGATCCACTTGGTAAAGTAAATCCACTAGGCATCTTTTTGGCCTTCAGACAACAACTCTGATGGCTAAAGATCCAAACAGGACAGGAAGAAAAAGATAAATTGATATTTCAGGGTCCTGAGAGTCATTTTGTATTTTAAATAATATTTTCATCTTTTACCTTTAACAAAAAATGTGTACAGGCAGAGGTCACTGTGACTCTGGATCTACAGCTGGTGTTTGGCATGTTCCAGATGTTCCATCTATGTGAACACGGCTCTGCAGCTAACTTGTGAGCCACCTTCTCACAGGGGTTACACGCACACATTATCACATAATTTAGGACACTTAAAGCTGCAGTTCACCTGAACCTTACCTGGACAACTGAGCATGTGTTAACACAGGATACATGAGTGTTACATTATTATAACATTTTATTGAGAATATTCTGAAAATTACAGAGGGCTCTTACCACACAGACACACAGGTTACCTTGTAATGTTGATCCAGCTGAGAATATCAGGCAACCATCAACATCATAGCAGTGAAAGAAAAAGTTCTTGACAGAGAAAATAAGCTTGTGGCTTTACAGCGGTGTGAATCATCCTGAGCTTTAAAGTGCTGTTAGCTGTTTTAGTGTTGCCGACAGTTAAGACAGCAAGGTAGTTGAGTGCTGTGTTAGGAGGAGAGGCTGGGTGCCTCCTTTAAGGATAGGGTCAGGGTAGAGAGGGGCTCCTTATTGCCGTCCCTTGTCATAACCTCCTGAGAACCAGCCTATTAATTTATGTCCTCTTTAATGGACATCTATTTTTGGTCTGCATCTTTTGACTTATTTGAGCTACCATAATAAGTTCTGTTGTACTCAAAAGAACCCATCCTGCCTTTCCAATGATGTCTCATGAGTTTGGGTGGCTTTTTTTAGCTCCAAGTAGGCAGGACATCACAAAACAAGTTAAAGTGAAAGGTACTTGTTTCCTCGGTTCTCAGGAAATTAGTGCTTTGTTCCGGTATCCAGGCCGGAGACCGGGTCTTGTCGAGGGTCGGGACAATTAAGTTATTCCTCTTGTTTCATGCCTAAATTCCTGTTGCATTTTGTTTCAGTGAAATTAAACTGGCCATATAGGGTCATTAGCAAATTCTGTTTAGGGGCCTTCCCTCATTGAATGTTTTTGGTCATGACATGGACTCTTTGTTTACTGTTGTTTCCAAGGTTTGGATTCTCCTGAATCTAAACTGGAAGCTGGTTCCACAGAAGAGGGGCCTGAAAACTGAAGGCTCTCCCTCCCATTCTACTTTTAAATAGTCTAGGAACAACAAGTAAGCCTGCAGTGTGAGAGCGAAGTGCTCTAATATCACCCCATTAGATGGTACAATAAGGTCATTAGATGTAGACTGATTATTTAAGACCTTGTATGTGAGGAGCAGGATTTTGAATTGTATTCTGGATTTAACAGGGAGCCAACGAAGGGAAGCCAATATAGGAGAACTAGGCAGCACGGTGGTTAGCACTGTTGCCTCACAGCAAGAAGGTCCTGTGCCATCAGGCCGGGGTCTTTCTGTGTGGAGTTTGGATGTTCTCCCTGTGTTTGCGTGGTTTCCTCCTACAGTCCAAAGACATGCAGTTAGTGAGGTTAGGTTAATTGGAAACACTAAATTGCCCATAGGTGTGAATGTAAGTGTGGTTGTCTCTGTCTATGTGTTAGCCCTGTGACAGACTGGCGACCTGTTCAGGGTATACGCTGTCTCTCGCCCTAAGACAGCTGAAAAGGATAAGAGGATGAATGGATGGATGCTCTCTCTTTCTAGTCCCTGTCAGGACTCTTGCTGCAGCATTTTGGATTAGCTGAAGACTTTTCAGGGAGTTTTTAGGACATCCTGATAATAATGAATTACAGTAGTCTTTTACGTCTTAGTTTTTAGCGTCACTGTGAGACAGGATATTTCTAATTTTACAGATATTGTGCAAAAGTCCAACATATTTGTTTAATATGTGCATTGAAGGACATATCCTGGTCAGAAATGACTCCAAGGTTCCTCACAGTGTTACTGGAGGCCAAGTTGATGCCATCCAGAGTAAGAATCTGGTTAGATACCATATTTCTAAGATTTTCAAAGCCGAGTACAATAACCTCAGTTTTATCTGAATTTAGAAACAGAAAGTTAGAGGCCATCCAGGTCTTTATATTTTCAAAAATCTCTTTATTTTTGGAATACCAAACCAGACCAGTTTAACAAAGGTGGTAGCAGCAGTACCTGTTCAAAAGACAAATACAAATTTAAAAAAAACTAATAAAGCTCAAGTTTTATTACAATACACATATGTATCCCTTTTCTCAAAATTGGGAAAATGAAAAATTGGAAAAAACACTTTGCTAACTTTTACAACACGAAGGTAGACAGCCATTCATGGATTTGTACTGTGAGAGCATTGCCTTTTGCTGTCAGCAGTTACATTTGAAAATCCAAACTCTCGAATTTCTCTGTTACTTAAAATGTCGGCGGACAGATCTATGAATGTGAACGTCCCAACACTGCATTGCAGTGAAAGCGAAACACCTCATTTTCACCAAATAAAGAAGAAGTTCTCTGCTCTCTGTTGATTGAATAGGAAAGTGTAGCAGAGCTCAAATATCTTCCAATCACAAACACTTAACTCTGCATTTTGTTAACTTTCATTTTGTTGCCACATAACTAATAAAAACCGGACTTATAAGCCTTTTTTAGTCAGGTCAAAGAAACACATTAGATTATTTTATCACTATGTGTCTGTGTTCTCCACTTGCCGTTGCCTGAAGAAAAAACTGAGAGGGATTGCTGTGTGTTTGTTTGCACTGATTCAGCAGGATTTTAGTGAGAAGAGACATGTAAAAACTCAATCTGAATCATATCTGCTTTTTTCACTTCAGTTCAGTTGTTTCCCCTGAGGGAGTGTTGGGGCCACAATTTTTATCATTTTGCCTCATATGCAGCCCTTATACTCTTTGTTACACTGCCTCCGCTTCTGTGAGCTGATCCAGATTTAAGCAAAACAACAACAAAAGAGAAGAAAACAGTTTGAAGAATAAACAAAAACGTATCTGATCATTGTTCATATGCACAGTCAGCCCTCATGCAGTTTAATGCTCTATGGATTCTTAAAATGTGACTTATGACTGTGACCATGATTGAGCAAAAAGCTTCCTGCTTGTTCATACTTACAGTCACAGGGTCATTAAGAGCCATGCCAAGTGAAGTGAGGTGAAGGTGCAGTTTTCACACGCATTTGTTCAGAAACAGGAGGAAGGAAGCACAGGGACATAGAAGCTGACTCACCAAGTTTACTGTGTGCGTGCGTCTGTGTGGGTGTGGTGAATATTTGCATGTTTCTGTTTAATCTCCTCACATTGTGAAACCTCATTGGTTCCCAGAACTTAAAAAAATGATACAAACTCGTTGCCTCAAAAAAAACAAAGTAACGTTTATTTAAGTTGGCTAAATTAGGGCAACTTATTTATTCTGAGTAAAGAAAACTACTCAGACACTCCTCCTGTGATAAAGCACTGAAGGTTTATTAAATACAATTAAAGAGCATGTTAGAATCACATAAATAAATGCCTGTCCTGTTTATAAGAGGAGTCTATCTGACCTCTGATGTACTAAACTTATTGCTTTACTTTGTTTTTCTCCCTTTTTCATGCTATTACAGCTTCATTTATGCTTAGTTTTTTTTGCTCTGAGCTTATGATGAATCCTGAGGCAATAAGAAAATAAGAGTGCTGCCACACAAAGGAGAGAGTACACTGTGTATCCACATTTGAAATTCAGATCACAGGTTGTTTTACTCAGAAAGATGTGGTACTGATTTGATTAGCCTCCACCTTTAGGAATTATTTCTTTCTTAAACATGCTTAAAGTATCATAAGAAGTCATTTAATTTCATTAAACAGATCAAGACAGTCCGCACATTCAAATAGTCCACGAGTCTTCCTCCTCCGAGGTCACCAGGCCATTTTCCCTGACTTTAAAAAGAAACATCATGGAGTGAAGAAAAGATAAGAGGTTTTCTTACTGCTCTGACTGAGCTGCTTAATAATGTGATGCTGGATGCTGTAGATGTGTGCCTGGTGTGGTCAAACTGCAAAATCCTCAAGATGGACTACAAAAAGATCATCTTAGATACTTAAAAACATGCTAATGTTTTGTTTCATGCACAGAAAATAAAAAAAGCACTACTTTACCAACTTGGATTTTATTTTAAAGGCTTGTTTATTTCTGATGAATCATATTTACATCATAGTTTACACATGTTGTTGTTCTTTTAACTTACCCTGCTGTGTAATAGGTCATATTGACTGCCACGTGCATATTTCCACTTCACATCAGAAACTAGTTTGAGTAAAAAAAGCAGGCCCATTGAGTGTAGAAAACGATTAAACAGTCATTGGACTGCACCATCTCACTCCAACTCCTCCAAGTGCAGTCAGACTAGACTTTTTTATCAGTAGGGAATTCCCTGGTAATTTTGCAGGATCCAAGCAGTTTAAGCACTCCTTTATATTTTTAGATTTGGTTATATTTGGAATGTACTGAAGGAACAAGTGCACCACCTGCGTCCCACCACGGATGATGGAGGAGGGTTAATTTTGAGATATGTTGAGTTTAAACTGTTTTCAGTGTCACATTTTTTATATTTTATGTTTACCTGCTTAGACCACGGGGCTTTAAGACACACGAAGTGAAACCTGATTAAAAACTAAACGAGGAAACCTCGATTGCACTATGCTGCCAACACGTGGCTCGACACATTACTCATTTATAAGTTTCTCAAGTAAAACCCACCCTTTCTCCCATCCTTCACCCTCACCGCTCACAGCTGGCCTTTTATTGTGTGTCGTTTATAATAATCTGGCAGTGGGTACTTGAGCTGTCCAAAGCAAGGAATAATCTCTGGTTTAACAGCCATGCTCAGAAAGGGCTTTAATGTTTTATTAAGGCAGACAAAGAATGACCATGAAGAATGTGTTTAGCATTAAACTGCTCTGGACTCTGTTGTTTGCTTGTCTACTGCTAGTTTTTGGCCATGAAGGTAAGCTGTGAAAATATTCACATGTTTGCATATGTGATAGATTCAGTGTTCCACTTTAAGAGTTATAATGTTACCTGGTGATAACTGTGTAGATTTAAGGATTAAAAGGAAACAAATTTCTGATTCTGGTTCATCACAACACGTCCTGTAGCAATAATAACAATAATAATAATACTAATAATGCTATCATCTCTTAAAATCAAATAGACATGTGGCAAAAAACAAACAAACAGACATTTAAGAAGTGAAAACAGTAAAACATTAAATATAGAAAGGTTAGGTTAGGAAGGTAAATTTAAAAATTAAAACCAAATATAAATAAGAATACCATTACACAATACCAGGTTGTTTAATGTATTAAACATACAGATAACGACTTTTTAATTTTTCATATATATTCCGTTCACGTGTCAGAAGATCTGAGACATGCTTTAGTGCAGGGGTAGGGAACTCCAGGCCTCGAGAGCCGGTGTCCCTGCAGGTTTTAGATGTGTCCTTGATCCAACACAGCTGATTTAAAGGCTAAATTACCTCCTCAACATGTCTTGAAGTTCTCCAGAGGCCTGGTAACGAACTAATCATTTGATTCAGGTGTGTTGACCCAGGGTGAGATCTAAAACCTGCAGGACACCGGCTCTCGAGGCCTGGAGTTCCCAACCCCTGCTTTAGTGCAAGGCCAAAGCAGGCCTAAAAGTTGATAATTATATAAAATAAGTGATAAATATTCTATACTCGTGTTTATTATTATTCTTTTGTTTTTCTTCATGACTCATTAAAAATCATCTTAGCAAATTTCAGCATCCGGTGTGTGAAGCACTTCCTCTGATTCAGCAAAGACCACGAGTTTCTCTCGTGGTCTCTATTTGTAGTGCAATCCTGTTGATCAGTGCTGTAGAAATTAGTAATTGCATGGTGACCTTTTTAACCTCTCTGCTCCTGTTTTTTTTGCCTCTTTCAGATCATAAAATCATCACAGCTGAGGCTGGACAGAAGAATGTCACTCTGACATGTCGAGCTCCAAACAACAACAACATAGTTGTGAAGTGGACCAGAGCTGACATGAAATCAGAATATGTCTTTTTGTACCGAGATGAAGTGTTTGTGCCAGATGAACAGCATCCATCTTTTAAGAACCGGGTGGATCTGCAGGACAGACAGATGAAGGATGGAGACGTGTCTTTGATTCTGAAGGATGTGACGATTAATGACACTGGAACATACGAGTGTCGCGTCATCCAGAGAGTCAGAGAACCTATGAGGCTCATCAAGACCATCTACCTGAGAGTTGTTGATCCTCCAGGTGAGTGAGTAGAGTTGAGTGTGTGTGTGATCAGAGGTGAAGCTGCTTCCTGGTTGTTGATATTTGTTTCTAAAGATGTTGTTGATGAGACTTTGTAGAAAGCAGCTGGTCTGAGTGATGTGATCAGCGTGCAGTAGATAATGTCTGACAGCAGTTTGAAGAGGAAATGGATTCTGTTCTGTTCTTCACTCATCACCTACCTGACAGCTGACACCTCACACCTGTTTCTCACCTGCAGGTCAGACAGGAGGACACACAGAGGATGGAGGGAAGAAGGATAGAGGGAAGGAGGATGGAGTCAGTAGTGGACATCCTGGACTGATAGTTGGTGTGATAGTTTTTGGTGTGATGGTCGCTTTGGTGATCTTTATAACACTAAAAACCAGTCTGAAACAAAACACTTTGCAATGTTTTCAGTGACTACAGACTAACCAGAGTTTCCTGTAGCATCAGTCTGTACAGACATGTCTCAGTGTTCCTCTAAACTCTGCTGTAAACATGAATAAATTGCACATAAACGCACAGGTTTTACTCCTTTGTTGCAAAGTGTTTTGTAAAACGTCTGCCTTTGTGAGTGTGTGGATGTGAACCTATCTGAGAAATTATGTTCAACTGTTACCACTCAGTACACAAAGAGTAAGAAAACCTACCAAAATACCAACCAGACCTGCAGACACAGACAATGAGAATTTCCCCTTATTGTTTCCCTACATACACAGGATTAAAATCTTACTACTTTTAAATTTTGTCTTCATAAAACGCAAGCTCACGCATGTGGTTTCAACAGAGAACAGAGTGAGCGAAGTGTGGCAGAGTTTCAAGCTTCAAACCATAAACTGTCACTTGGTAACACCAGCAAGATTACAGGAAGAGACCAGGCTGAGATGTTTCATCTTTCTTTAAAGTAACAAAATATCAAGATAAAAGGTTCACTTCATCAGCCAGCCGGTACACACACGTACACACACTTTTTTATATCTTAGTGAGGCCAATAAAGTTACATAATGCTTTCCCTAGCCACTTACCCTAACCGTAATCATCAGAAATGAATGCCTAAGCCTAACAATGACCTAATTGTAACACTAAAGCTAGAATGAAAACGAAAATTTGTGCCCACACTTAAAAATACAAATCAGTCAGACGTACAGGGCCTGTTTTAATCAGTGCTCTGTGATGGTCCTTCAGTACTGATTTGACTTGCACTCAGATTTTTAGCCGTAGTAGCTGCAGACATGGTACTCATATGACTATGCTCCTTTAACAGCAGCAGGTGGTTCCCCCTTTCTTGAGTCTGTTCTGCTGAATGACAGGAAAAAACTAAACAGTTTAAACTTACAGCATGATTAGAAGTAATTTCATGACAGACCAGGACATGAGAAAATTTGCATGTTCAAAATAGTTTATAAATTCTCTCCTCTGACTTCAGCTAATCGTTTTTCTCTGAGTTTGAATAAAAACATCATGAGATGAAGGAAGGATGTGGGATTTTCCTACTGCAGAGTATCAATCTACTTGATAGTGGTCTGCTTATGTGATGTGAAGTGCTGTTGGATGTTGGTTGATGCCGGTAAAACATCTACAAACTATCTGAAGGTGGACCACGAAAGGCTCCTCTTAGATAATTCAAACCATGAGTTCTTACCTTGTTGTTTCCTGCAGCTCATATTAACTTTTCCAATTTTTTTTTAAAAGAAAAAAGCCATTACAGAGATTAAAAAATAAACACTCATGTTTTCTCGTCATGCTAATCCACCTTAATATCTACCGCAATACAAAAACACTTCTGGACTTGTTTCCTGAAGATGTTTCACCTCTCATCTGAGAAACTTCTTCAGTTCTAAGAGCAACTGGTGGAGAGTCCCAGATTTGGTGGGACTCTTCAAACGCTTTTCTTTTCAAGCTCCGTAGACTATGATGACCTGGATGACTGAGAACCTTTAGACAAGTATAACAACACCAGAGCTGAGAACCGATGGAGTTACACTGCTATGCTCTCCACTTTAACCATTTTATCTCATTTAGCTCATGATCTTTGTTAAATTCACACCACAAACTGCTTTAAAGAGAAAGTCATTATAATGTGAAGGAGTTTTGAAAGTAACACCTCTGAGTTTCACAAACTGTGGAATGTTTAAAACTTTCCAGATTATTAACAGGCTCTGCTATAATATGATTTGAGCCCCAAGAGTAAGCTGAAATTCACAAATGCGTGTAATGATTTGTGTGTGTGAGCCATGGTTTATTTGTTCTCTGCATAAATGATTATGAAAGCAGTTTATTTGACTCTAGATCAGGGGTGGGCAAACTACGGCCCGCGGGCCACCTCCGGCCCATTGGGCTTTTTATTCCGGCCCGCCGAAGATTGGTGTGTCTCATCCATGTCTCGAGCCATGAAGTCGCGGGGCACGCAGTGTGAAGTTACGCTAATTAAGCACGCTGTGAATGACCACGACAGACCCGATGACACAGTCATGCTTTTAAGCATCTCTTTATTTGGACACACAGAGCTGCAGCTCTCCTGCTGCCAGCTCAACATAACAACACAACCAACAACAACCACAATGCAGGACCCAGTACCATATTTAAGTTGGCGGGGCATGATTGCGAATGTCGTGCAGCTCCAATAGAGCAGGCTCCCCTGGCATGGGGACCTCTGTCTCCTCGCGTGGCTCCTCCTTCACCACCGCTGCTCCCAGCTGGAGCAGCCCCTCGCGCGGCTCCTCCTTCACCACCGCCGCTCCCGGCTGGAGCAGCCCCTTGTGCGGCTCCTCTGTCACTGTCGCTGCCGCTCCCAGCTCGAGCAGCCGAATGCCGTGCTGGTGTGTCTGCCTTCCCTGCACAACACCGCAAGCCCCGCCCCGCCACATACTCCCATCGTCTGACTGAGGCCGGTGCTGTGCCAAACTAGGTATCCCCAACAGAATTTGTTTCCCCTGCGTCGGGAGCATGCACTGGCCTTTCGAAATCATGGACAAACAGTATCCCACATTCATGATTTTTAGTTCACCAACACTTCTTATAATGACTAAGTACTCCAGAAATTTTGGAGATGTAAGCTCTTTATACAGTGAAGTTACAGTGGGATACAAATAATATCAGGCTGATCCCGCCACAATTTGTTTCCCCTGTCCAAAGACTTATTGCTCCTGAAATTTTGGAGGCTGTAGCTCAGTACAGTTCTGTACAGTTACAGATAGAAAGATACAAATAATGATCAGTCAAAATGTCATTGGTTTGTTGACATAATCCTGTCCTATGTTGTACCAAGGTCCCGACGCAGGGGAAACAAATTCTGTCGGGGATACCTAGTTTGGCACAACACTGGCACAGTCGTGAGCCCCAGCTCACAGGCGGGTGGGCAGATGTCAGATGCCGATCTCAAGCTTGGCGCACACTTCGCTTGCCAGCTCCAATCGAGCAGGCTCGAAACAGCGCCACAGGAGTTGCAGTTGGAACTGATTGATCTCCAGTGTGACACTGTCTTAAAGGAGAAGTTCAACTCTCTTAAACTGGATGAGTTTTATGCAGCATTAAACGCAGCCAAATTTCCAAAGATCCAGAAGATGTCACAGAGGATGCTGGTGTTGTTTGGCTCTACGTATGTATGTGAACAGACTTTCAGTGTGATGAACAACAACAAAGCATCCCACAGATCCCAGTTGAGTGATAAACACCTAAGATCTGTTCTGAGAATTGCCACAACAAATCTAACACCAGATTTCGATGTACTGACAAAAAAGGGTGATCAACAAAACTGTTCCCACTAAAAGTGAATGTAAGTATTAACACTATAATGCCTTCTTAATGTTTTTGTTTGATATGTATGCATCTGGGGCTGACCTGGCCCGTTTTGAAAATTTTAAACTTCAGTGTGGCCCCTGAGCCAAAAAGTTTGCCCACCCCTGCTCTAGATCCTCTTGTTACTTGTCTGGTCCTTCCTCTGGATTAGAACCATGGTCCATATAAGTATATATTCGGGCATTGTGTAAGCTCAGAGGGTGTGCTGTGTGCTCTTTGGCACTGATTCAGCTGGGTTACTCTGAGAAGACACATCTAATAGCCGAGCAGTGAAGGTACAGATCAAAAGCTGTTAAGCAGTCTTTGATTTTTTTTTTTTTTTTATTTTCCTGTTGTTCTTAAAACAGTTCTTCTTTTTTAAATTCTCTTTTTTTCACAGCAGTGGATTAGTGTATGATACTAGGAAAAAGAATGAAACAAAAGAACAAAAGAAAAACAACCAGGCATGACTAACTTACAGATAACAATCCAAAACTAAATCTAACAGATGGGGGAACAGTTCTGCACTGACCCCATTTCAGTCAAGTCCTGTGAGTTCAGACACGGTGGCCACAGAAGCAGGAAATAACAATTAATCATGAATTAAATACAAAATGCACTTACAGCAGCAATTCAGTTCAATTCAGTTTTATTTATATAGCACCAAATCACAACAGCCGTTGCCTCAAAGTGTTTTACAATATTTTGTAATGTAAATATCTTACAATAATACAGAGAAAACCCCAATAATCAAACATCCCCTATAAGCAAGCAGTTGGCAACAGTGGGAAGGAAAAGCTTCTTTTTAACAGGAAGAAACCTCCAGCAGAACCAGGCTCAGGGAGGGGCGGGGCCATCTGCCATGACCAGTTGAAGAAGTGATGAAGATGTGATAAAAGACACACCGTGGACGAGGTGATCAGTGTATCATTCAAGACAATGGAAATAAGTTAACAAAGAAAATAATATTTAAGAGAACCTGCTCTGTAAATAAAATCAACACATACTTTTAAAAAAAATCAGACAAACTTCTCCTCCTTCCTACTACACTTGGCACCTTCCTCCATGAAACTGAACTGGACTGTTTTGGCAGTTCCTTGAATGTGTTCCAGTGCAGTTTGGAGGAGAGGTGACAAACAAATTAACCAAATATAAATTTTAAAATTAGCATTTTCATCAGACCCTTTGGACTTGGAGTTGGCAGCACATCACTGACAGAAAATAACAAACATTAGCTGGTGCTTTTGTAGTGAAATAAATAAATAGTTAACTAAAGTCAACTTTTCTGAGATGGCCCATTCTGTGGAAAGAGTCATTTTGATGCCAGTGTTACATTAACTTCAGTTATTATGTACAAAATAAATCATCAGCTTAGAAAATGTAAAGCTTTGATCACTGTGTAAAAACACTTCACAGATAAAAGTCAGGGCACAGATTTAAAGCAGAAAACGAATCCTGCCTTTAGCACTAAACAACACTGTGGTGCATATTAAACAGTCAGCCCAGTCTCATAGGAAATATGAAACAGTCACAAAACAGTGTTTGTGTTCAGTGACACATCTTTTTGCCAAACTCTTTGGCGAGAATAAAGACGTAAAACCCTGACTTTGAAAGAGTGCCAACTCGCATCTTCTTCCAACTCTGACCCAGCAGCTTGCCTAAAGGAACACCTTTTTATTTAACATTAAAAACTGGTGCGTATGAGAAGTTCTGACCTGTTTTATTATCTGGTGTGAGCGGTGAAATGATTCGTTCCACCACCAGCCCCTCCAACCTCAGGATGTGGACTTTTTTTACTCTCTAAAAGGGAAAAATATTAATTAAGTGTTCAGGGACATGAACCACGATTAGAAGTTGTGACGGTTTCATGAAATGCTGTGAGACTGCATTGGACTATTTGAGGTAATGTGGTCATGTATGAGAGTTCACATCCTTTGATCCACGAACACACCAGTCGTGTCAAACAGCTTGTCACCCTCTGAGTGAAGAAATCCCACGTTCCGTACAACTTAATTGTGGGCGATCGTGGCTCAAGAGTTGGGAGTTCGCCTTATAATCGGAAGGTTGCCGGTTTGAGCCCTGGCTTGGACAGTCTCGGTCGTTGTGTCCTTGGGCAAGACACTTCACCCGTTGCCTACTGGTGGTGGTCAGAGGGCCCGGTGGCGCCAGTGTCCGGCAGCCTCGCCTCTGTCAGTGCACCCCAGGGTGGCTATGGCTACTATGTAGCTTACCATCACCAGTGTGTGAATGGGTGGATGACTGGATATGTAAAGCGCTTTGGGGTCCTTAGGGACTATTAAAGCGCTATATAAATACAGGCCATTTACCATTTAATCCATGGATCTGATTAAAAATTTTTAACCAGTATGGGAACAAACAGAAAACGGTTTCTGGTTTTTGTTCTCAGTCTGGTTCATCGCTGGGAATCTGTTTATCAGCAGCTCAAAGCTCCAAAATCTTTAAAGACCATGGCAGTGAATGATGCTACAATTATACTCTGGCTTTGAGCTTGTTTTAGCCAATTGCTGGTCAACTTCTCAAATTCCAGAAATGTTTTATGGTAACAATATGAAGTATCATTTATTTCTGTACGTCGTCAGATAATGTCTTGACCCATGCCGCGTGAAAAACATCAAGCTTGGAATAGCAGTGTTTTAAACTTGCTGCAGTTCACCAGAAGGCTGGTATGAATTCTAACACGGATAAGCTTGAAGTTTCATGTAGATCAAAAAACCAGCAGCAGCAGCAACCAGAAACACAGAAGAAACTACCAGACCAACTATCAGTCCAACAGATCCATCCTCCTTCCCTGTGTCTTCCTTTCCTCCATCTTTGTTGTCTTCATTCTTCTTTTGTCCTCCTGTCTGACCTGCAGGTGAGAAACAGGTGTGAGGTGTCAGCTGTCAGGTAGGTGATGAGTGAAGAACAGAACAGAATCCATTTCCTCTTCAAGCTGCTGTCAGACATTATCTACTGCACTCTGATCACATCACTCAGACCAGCTGCTTTCTACAAAGTCTAGAAGTTTATTGGGTGTACAGTGGTCCCTTGCTATAACGCGGTTCACCTTTCGCTGCCTCGCTGTTTAGCAGATTTTTTCTGTACAAGTTTGCATGCTTTTTTTATTTATTTATTTTTACAGCGCATTGTGTTCTGCGTCCTGATAGGTTGTAGACCATTGTCAGTTGTCAACCAATCTCCTCCATGCCACGTCTCCTGTACAGTACAGAATGCGTTCAGCTTGTCAAATTTACATAAATCTTCGATCACTGACAGTGTGACTCTGAAGTGCTGTACTGCATGTTTGTAAGTTTTCTCCCCAACAAACACAACAATATCGACGAAACGTTTTGCACCATCAAAGGCACCTGCGGTAGCACCCAAAAGGCAGAGGAAGATACTAACCATCGCACAAAAAGTTGGACTTCTGGACATGCTAAAGGAAGGTAGAAGTTACCGTATTTTTCTGATTATAAGGCGCATTAAGCGAAACAAAACAAAACAGATAAGTCAAACTTTACTCAACTCATTCTTCTTGCTTCCTCCACTTCCGTACCATTGATTCATTAATGTTGAATTCTCTCACAGCTGCTCTATTCCTATGTTCTGGACCTGAAAACAGGGTTTGATCTTTGTTTTCATTCTATAATACTGGACTTACTTTTCTACGAAGATTTGAACTTTGAGAGTGTTTAAACAAGAGACATCTATAATAATTGTAAAAAATAAAGTTGGCTACTTCGTGGATTTCACCTATCGTGGGTTATTTTTAGAATGTAACTCCCGCGATAAACGAGGGACCACTGTATTTTATTTTCCATCCTTTTGAAAGCAGCGGTTAAGTTCAGTCTGATGTCTCACACAAAGAAAGATTCCAAGCTTCTTGCTCACAGTGAGGCTTATTAAAGCCTGGTACTGGATCAGTACTCTGTATTAGCAGATATACCTGCAGCAAAGATATCAGTAAGTGGAAAAAGATGGACGACTGGGGCCTTAGGTCTGACTTAACCCACTAATTCTTCTTCATCAAGATACAAAAACGTAAAGAGGACACACTCGAGGCTTCAGAGTCACCTGCAGGAACAACTGTCAGCCTGGTCTCGTGCTTGATCTCAGGGGTCACTCTCTTGTCGCGTCCTGAGCCACTCTGATATGAGATGTGGCACTCATATGTCCCAGTGTCGTTATCGGTGGTGTTGTGCAGAATGATGGACATATTTCCACCTTTCAATTGTGGATCTCCCAGCTCCACTCGACCTTTGAAAGAGGGATGCTGGTAGGCTTTGTAAGGACGATCTTCCCGGTAGAAGAAGACATAATCATCCGATTTCATGCCCCTCTTGTTCCACGCTAACACTGTGACAGTCCCTTCAGTGGGACCCTGGCAGTCAAGAGTTGCATCAACTCCAGCCTCCACTTGAACCTCATCTTGACCTGAAGGAAGGAGGAAAACACAATCCAGAGAAAGCATGAAGAATGTTAGTATTGTGTGAGGCCCTTCTTCTTAAAAAAAAAAAAAAAACTTGTATGGCACTAAAAATCCAGTTTCTTCCAACCAGAGCTGTGTCTTAGAACATAAATATCTTTACTGAACACAAGAAATATATTTATTTATCTACCTTTATTGTGGTAAAGAAATTAAATGCATGCATCTTTGATTTTTGGATTAAATCTCTTTAAAGTAGTATTAAAAGTCAGGATTTAAGCACCTCGGTCAAGACTGGCGAAGAGTAATTATTTCTTATTCAATAAGCAATAATAACGTTCAAATTAACATGGTGAAGAGCCGACATGGCTAATGATTGAAACATCAGTTTCACCACTGTGTGAGGTTACTCTTTGCCTCTCTGTAATGCCTCTGGCAGTGACCTTTGATCTCTGTGCTGGGACTTTTTCACGTTTCTGTATACATTTCTGGTGACGTCACAGTAAAGCATTTTCTTCAGATATACACACTGCAGTTCTACAAAGGAGTATTAGGGCCACATTATTTGTTTAAAGGATGAAGTAAAAAATGTGGAGATTAAAGTTGTTGTTTAGAGTCAAACAACTCTTGTTTCACAAATTCATCTACAGAAGGCATTTTGTAGAGAGCAGAGCAGCAGTGGCAGTTGTTTGATTTGAAATGACAACTTTCATCTCTCAACTTTATTCTCAAAATGGGATGTAGAGTTTAATCTCTAAATTTCACTTTATTCTCAGAATGAAAAGGAATATATATTTTTCTTAATATGGTCCTGGTACTCCACTGTACAGTTTGCAGTGATTTCATTTGTTGCCTTCAGGCTCTCTCGCTGCCTGTCTAGATCAAGTTCAGCAAAATTGTGCAACTGGTCCATGACGGAAAGAAAAGAGGTGTTCAACCACCAAGTAAAATGTAGTTTTTAGCCTCTCAAAGGGATGCATTTAAAAGGCCACTTGATTACTAAAATATTGTACTCCGGTAGGGGTTTTGTTACATTTTATGTCACCTTGCTTTATTTATTGTGATTTTAATTGTGATATTTATAGTGATTTTAATTCCTTCACCAGAGGAGTTTAATAGCTAGCATTATTTGGCCTGCCTCGAGCCACCATCACAGCTCATAAATCCTATGAAACTGTTTTGCAAGTACTTAACCAGCTCAGGGTTAATCCACCTCCCCAGGCTCACCATGAGGAGAAGAAACTGTCTCTGTTTACATTTCATGTCTAGTTAAATTATCTCATTAAGATTTACCATAACAGAATAAAGTCACAGGAGAATGGATTTATTTAGACAAATGCGTATAATTCAAAAAATTCAATTTCAAACATTTTTCAGTTGTTCACACTTTGTTACATCAGTTTCACCACTGTGTGAGGTTACTCTTTGCCTCTCTGTAATGCCTCTGCCAGTGACCTTTGATCTCTGTGCTGGGACTCTGTGTGTGTGAGATATTTCCCTCCTCCTCTCTTTGTTTTTTCACGTTACAAACAAAATGCATACAGCATACATAATTTAACTAAAAAAACATTTATTCAAAACCGACGTCGGGAATCGGGTTGTGAGAGCATCTGTGTTGAATGAGACCCCTCTGTTTTTCTAAATGGTGGGACATGTTAGCGCGTACATCATTTACAGAGATAAGTTTCGGTCCCTCCCCATTTTCATTCTTTCCATCGGAAATTTTTTTTTATTTTGCTCCATTATGATCGATAAAGAGTTAGCAGGAAACAATCGTTAAACATAAACTCTTTCTCACAACACGGAGAAGTTTAACGAGCACTTAAAACGGTCGCCGTCCTCAGCTCTCCTGTGTATGCGCGTTTCCGAAAACATGTACGCCACGGTTAAGCGTCGGAAGACCCTGACTGTTTTTAACACGTTTGCTGATAACTTTTATTTATTTTTTAGTTCGTGTAAATTGTGCTCTTTCTCACTCACCTGTCTGCCCAGGAATTACGGTCAAAAGTAACACAACTCCTAGAGACTCCATCTGCGACCACAGAGTACAGATTTTGTTTTACGGCAAAACTCTGTTGGCCGAAGGAGGGGCGGGGTCACATGCCCCCCCTCTCCTCCTTCTCCTCCTCCACACGAAGGGTAGATTTTACTTTTTAATGACGCAAGTTTTAATCAAATTTAATAAAACCAGCAGAACTGGTGATGGGCAACGCGAGGATTTGTGAAACAGTGAAAGGTTGGAAGCATGTATGTCTGAAATGTACCGAGTTTGAAACAACCTGACATCTCAGCAGTGTCACCTGCTTGCCACCTTAGCTATCGTAACATCTTGATAATACCACCCCTGACCCAGATGTGAGGTGTCAGGTATGTCAGGTAGTTGATGAGTGAAGAACAGAACAGGAACCAGCTTCACTGTGAACCTGTTTCCTGATTCTCACTGAAAACCTCATCAACACTCAAATAAATGAATCTACTGTGGCCTGAACTGGTTTAATGATGTTCTGTATGTAGTCTGCCACACACGGATTGTCAGAGTGACCACAAAGTGACTGTAAAGCTCTGACGATCCTGACTCTGTCAGCTTCTCTCTTTCACTCTCGCTGTCATTACTTTCAGTGTAACACTTGTTTTAAAGCACTCAGGGTAACACAGTGGTGGCCAGCCGGCTGGGGCCGTGGGTTCTTGGCAGCTTCCTCCGACAGTTGAAAACATGTACAGGTTATGTTAACTGGTGAGTCTAAACTGGTGTTGGTGGTTTTGTGTCCAGGGTGTACCTGTCTCTAGCCCTCTGGGATAAACTCAACCCCAACCTTGACCTTGAATTTGATGAGTGGAAGTGTGCTGGGTTTAAATCTCACCAGCAGGTGGCACTATTGCTTTGTCTGTTCATAGGTTGCACTGCGATAACCAATCAGGGCTTAGCAGAGTCAGAAGCAGGAAATACTTCTCACATGTGCGCTCGTGATGGTTGAAGAGTCATGAATGAACCCAGCTCCATCCTTATTTATGACTTTGTGGAAAACACTGCCCGTGAGTATTTTGAACAGTTGACGTATTAGCAATTATTATTTTTTGGTACTTCACAAACAATTGTGATTTTTATGGAAGTTAATTTTAAGAAACAGGCTACTATGTAACTTCAGGTCTCATTGCACCTTGTTTAATTTTTATCACTCAGCTGTAAAATGTTCATGGGGGATTGTTGTGGACACTCAAGTTTGTGAATGTGATAACTTGAGAAGGAAGTGGAATTAAAAATCAATACCATAGGTGCAGATACTAAAAATCTATGATACGTTTGAATGTCAGTGACCTTGACCTCAAGGGCAAGGTCAGAGGTCAAGTTTTCTGACAACTTTGTGAATGCACTAACTTGAGAAGGAAGTCTCCTCGGTACTATAGCTGATACCATAGGTGTAGCTACTAAAAATCTCAGACAAGTATAAATCTCAGAGATATCAACCTCAAGGTCAGAGGTTACATTTTCAAAAAAAAAAATCCTGTCAGGTGACGTAGGATATTGAAATTGATACCACAAGTGCGTCGACCCTGAGACTGAAGTATATGTTTGCTGATGTCTGTTAGTTTTACTCTGCTTGCATTTTGAAGGGCTGTCTTAATAAAGTAGACAACACACCTGTCACTGGTCAAAGAGCTGTCTGTCTGCTTAGCTGTGATTCACACAGTAGTAGCAGAACAGGAGGAAAGTGGATAGATGCATGTATCTTGGCATTGTTGGAAATTGATATTTTACTAATAAACCAGTTCAATAAATTTATAATCATAACAATATATACCTGAAGCAAGGACATGACTAATAAAATGGATGAAAGCAGGATGGGTGAATTCTTACTCTTGATTTAACCGACTAGTCTTGCTCATCGAGGGACAAACTGATACAGAGGACACACTCGAGGCTTCACCTCACCTGCAGGTGTAACTTTCAGCTTGGTTTCCTGCTTCATCTCAGATCTCTGGCTGTGATCTGTTTGATACGAGATGTGGCACTCATATGTTCCAGTGTCGTTAACGGTGGTGTTCTGCAGAATGATGGACATTTTTCCACTTTTCATGTTTGGGTCTTCCAGCTCCACTCGACCTTTGAAAGATTCATGCTGGTATGTTTTGTAAAGACGATCTTCCCGGAAGAAAAAGACGTAATCGTCTGCTTTCAGGTCACTCTTGGTCCATGCTACCCGTAAGATGTTGCCTTCATGGGGACCCTGACAATCAAGAGTTGCATCCTCTCCAACCTCCACTTCTTTCTCGTCTTGGACTAAAAGAAAAAGAAAAGAAAAGAATCCAGAAATACTGCACGCCCCAAATTAAAGTTGGATTAGTGTTGTTGGTTAGTGCATCATTCTGGACAGGCTCATATTCACTACCTACAACCAGCACACTGGCACAGTCCAGTTTTTCAATAATCCCAAACCTCATTTAAGTAAAACTTTGGGAAGATTTTGGAAATCTGCCAGTAGAAAAGTTTAAAGGATGTTTGAGGTGGCTTGGTGGTGGAGTGGTTAGTCTGTTGTCAAACAGAAGGAAGGTCCTGGGTTTGAACCCACTAGCTGAGGTCTTTGCATGTGCAGTTTGCATATCCTCTCTGTGCCTGCACGGGTTCCCCCTGGGAACTCTGGCAACCTCACATGCAGGTGTGATTTAGGGCTGTCACTAAACCTGGTTTTGTCTGTGTGGCTAAAAGGAGACTATAATGATATTATTGGATGTGTGCTGTAGAGAATTAAAAACATAAATAGTATCAGCTAACTGTTGTCTCTTTTTAGTAAATTAATTATCCATCTACCACTGATGCACTGCTTGCAGCTGAAAGTACACACACACACACACACACACACACACACAGCTTGTGTGTGCCTTTGCTTAGAAATCTCCAAAATCTGCCCACAAATGCAAATGTGTGACCACAATCCAAATCCAAATCAGATAACATTAGCTGTGACCACAGAGTGAATCTATATTAACAGTAGGCCGACTAGAAAGGGAAGAAACCCCCCACAGCTGTTATTTTTCGGGGAAGTTGGCAAAGCACTGACGAGAAAAATACTTAAATTTAAATGTCTCACCTGAGGAAAAGTTAAAGTGATGATGCAAACTAAAACAATCATGAGCACTGAGTATCTGTGATTTAGGGCTGTCACTAAATCAGGTTTTGTCTGTGTGGCTAAAAGGAGACTATAATGATATTATTGGATGTGTGCTGTAGAGAATTAAAAAACAAAATAGTATCAGCTAACTGTTGCTGCTGAAAATACACACACACACACACACACACACACACACACACAGCTTGTGTGTGTCTTTGCTTAGAAATCTTCAAATTCTGCCCACAAATGCAAATGTGTGAGCACAATCCAAATGCAAATCAGATAACATTAGCTGTGACCAGAGAGTGAATCTATATTAACAGTAGGCCGACTAGAAAGGGAAGAAACCCCCCACAGCTGTTATTTTTCGAGGAAAGTGGCAAAGCACTGACGAGAAAAATACTTTAAATAGTTTGAGGTCACGGGCCTCACTGTGTCAGAGGAAATCACTTTAATGAATCCATTGTTACTATGCTGTAAAACATTCCAAACAAAAGCCTTTTTGTAACAATATTAACTTTATCAAGCTGTTGCTTTAAGTACACAATAAAAATTAAACTTCAAATAAAAATGAAGGTTATTGTAACAACATTTTCTAGTGAAGGAAAGTTAAAGTAGAAATAAATAAATAAATAAAAACCTTGGCAACATCAAAGAGTCAGTGTGCCTAAAATTAAAAACCCCACATTCCTCTGATTGCCTGTGAGTCACTGTCTCATATTATCATGTTAGCAGCACATACTGCACGATTTCTCTGCAGCACAGAAACATGTGGATCCACTGGTAACCAACTGAAATGTACAAATCATAATAATAATAATAATAATACATTTTATTTAAAAAATAGCGCCTTTCAAAGCACCCAAGGACACTGTACAATGAATAAAAACACAAAAACTGGAAATATACACAGAAATAAGAATAACAGATCAAAGTTACAGAGGTTTAGACATAAGCAATTTTAAACAGATGAGTTTTGAGAGTGGACTTAAAAAGAGGGAATGAACTAATATTTCTGAGGTCAGGGGGTAAGGAATTCCAAAGCTGAGGGGCAGAGCAACTAAAAGCCCTGCCCCCCATTGTAATCAGACGAGCGGAAGGAACAGAGAGAGAAAGAGAAGATGAATATCTGAGGCACCGGGATGGGAAGTTCATCTGTACTAAAGCGGAGCGGTATGGTGGAGAGAGAGAATGAATAGCCTTAAATGTATAAAGGATTATTTTAAAATGGATGCGAAATTTAACCGGGAGCCAGTGTAGCTGCTTCAGGATTGGGGAGATGTGGTGGGTAGAAGAAGTCCTAGTAATAATACGAGCAACAGAGTTCTGGACACGTTGGAGCTTGTTAATAGATTTTTGTGTGAGACCAAATAATAATGAATTACAGTAATCAAGCCGAGAGATGACAAGATTATGGACGAGAATGGCAGTGGCATGAGGAGTGAGGAAAGGGCGGATGCGATTAATGTTACGGAGTTGAAAATATGCTGCACATGTGACATTATTGATATGTGAATTAAAGGATAATGTGCTATCGAGAATGACACCCAAGCTTTTCACAGAGGGAGAGATAGGGACCAATGAGTTATTGATAATGAGAGAGAAATCGTTAATTCTGGATAGTAATCGTTTAGTGCCGACCAGGAGAAGTTCTGATTTATTGCTGTTGAGTTTAAGGAAGTTGGAGGAGAACCAGGAATTGAGTTCAGCCAAGCAGAGGGTGAGGGAGGGTGGAGGAAGAGTAGAATCGGGTTTGGTAGAGAGGTAAAGCTGGGTGTCATCGGCATAGCAGTGGAACTGAATGTTATATTTACGAAAAATGTGTCCGAGTGGAAGAAGGTAAATGATGAAAAGGAGGGGCCCGAGGACAGATCCCTGGGGCACCCCAGTAGATAGAGAAGAAGGCTGAGAAGTGAAGGATTTTAACTGAATGAACTGAGTGCGGTCAGACAGGTATGATTTAAACCAGGCTAATGGAGTATGAGAGAGGCCAATAGAAGCTAATCTGCTAAGAAGAATGGGGTGAGAGATGGTGCCAAAGGCTGCACTCAGATCAAGGAGAATAAGTATGGAGAGGAGACCAGAATCAGCTGCCATAAGAAGATCGTTTGTTATTTTTATAAGAGCAGTTTTGGTGCTATGCAGAGGACGGAAACCAGACTGGAACTGTTCGTAAAGGTTATTATCAGTTAGGTGTAGATGGATTTGTGAAGCAACAATTTTTTCCAGAATTTTTGAAAGGAATGGTAGATTGGAGATAGGGCGAAAATTATTAAAGTTGTTGGGATCTAGACCTGAGCATGTTTTTTAAATGTAACATTACCATTTAAAAAACATGAACCCTTTTCCACAGAAAACCCATTAAATAATAACAATGTAAACATGCTCTTTCATTCACATGTGGACGGAAAAATTAGGAGGAGCTGGAGGACTTGGAGAGTGTTCATCTCTGACAGGAGGCTGTAGACAGTGGAGGGAATATAGGAAGCATTAAGCTTTTACATGAATCAGAGGGGGCACAAAGTGTGGGAGGTTCAAAGGAAAGTAGTGTTTAAGCCAAAGTGAGATCACACTTATTTAATGCTCTATAGTAAGAAAAACACAAAGACAAAGCTGCTCACAGTGATGAACATGATATGATATAAAAACTGCAAAACATTAGGAATATGACATACAGTTTAGATGATGTCACTCATCTCAGGCTTTTTACAGGAATTCGAGCTGCTTTTGAGCAAAGGCAGCAGGGTCACGTTGGCATCTATAGATCTGCTGCTCAGGGCCTCTGTGCTGTGCTTTAAGATGGCCCTTTTCTAGGCACTGGTAGGATTTCTTCATGTTTTGTCCTCTGCCTGGGTGTCAGTGGTAGACTGCATGATTTTGGATGCTCCTGTTTGGTCTCATCTTCTGTCTCCAGCTGTCAGAGTCACTCTGTCACCTCATCTTGGAGTAACATCTTCCTGATTATTCATGGATGCTGTCCTGATGGCTCAGGTCTTATTCCCAGTGTTGGGCTTGCTGTATTTTTAAAAATGGCACAAAATATGAAAAATAGAAATTCCTCAGGAGGAGGATGATGGATCTTGTTGTGTTTTATTTTTTTTTAACCACCTGTAGCTTTATCTAAAAATGAGGAAGAACAGTGCCGATGCTTTTGTAACTGATGGTGCCTTCTCGGTTTGGCTGTGATGCCACTGAGAGGTGACATCAGAGGAGCTACAGGGAGTGCAGCCTGATGTGCTTCACAGAGTCGTGGCTAACTGCGCTAACTCCAGACTCACACATAAACATGGATGGTTTTCATCTGATCCGGGCCGACAGAACAACAGAGAGTGGTAAGAAGAGAGGAGGGGGTCTGGCTGTGTTTGTGAACGATAGATGGTGTAACTCTTGGCATTTATCGATCAAAGAGACGGTATGCTGTAAGGACATTGAGCTGCTAGCAGTTAGCATGAGACCGTACTATCTACCGCGAGAGTTTACACACGTGATTATGATAGCTGTGTATGTCCCGCCCTCTGCTAATGCTGCAGCAGCCTGTGAGGTCCTGCACACTGTAACCAGCAGACTCCAAACACAGCACCCTCAGGCCCTTTTCCTGATCTCTGGGGACTTTAATCACATCTCCCTGTCCTCCGCTTTCCCCACCTTCACCCAGTATGTTACCTGCTACACCAGAGACAATAAAACATTGGACTTATTGTATGCCAACACCAAGGAGGCATACAGCTCATCACCTCTCCCTCCCCTGGGGGGCTCAGATCACAACCTGGTTCATCTCCAGCCTGTGTATAAACCCCAGTACACAGAGAACCAGTAGTGAAACGCACAGTAAGGAAATGGTCGGCAGAGACTGAAGAGGCCCTGAGGGACTGTTTCTGTTCTACTGTGTGGGACAACCTCTGCAGCCCCCTGGAGGATGACCTCAACAGCATCACAGACTGCATTACGGATTACATGAAGTTCTGTGTGGACAACACCGTACCCATCAAAAAGGTACGGTGTTTTTCTAACAACAAGCCATGGATAAATCCAGAAATTAAGGCTCTCCTCAATGAGAAGAAGAGAGTCTTTAGATCTGGAGACAAACAGGAGCTGAGAGTTGCTCAGAAGAAGCTGAAATGGAAGATAAGGCAGGGAAAGGAAAACTACAGGAGGAAGATGGAAGAGCAGCTGCAACAGGACAACATCAGAGGGGTTTGGAACAGCCTGAAGACAATCTCAGGACAAAAACAACCCCCCAGGCTGCAGGAGACTTGGGGTGGGTGAATGACCTAAATAAATATTTTAATAGGTTTGATCAACCACCCACCCCTCCCACAGCATCGTCCCCCCTGCTGCAATCTCCTTCATCTTCAAGGACTGCCTGTCCTTCATCTCAGGACTTCACACCTCTCAGCTTCACACCTCCCAGCTCCCAGTCATCACACCCACCCCCGGCTTCTGTGGACTCCAACATACACACCCCTCCCCCAAAATCCATTGTTTCTATCTCAGCACTTCAAGTGAGGAATGAGCTTCGCAAGATCAAGGTGCGGAAGGCTGCAGGTCCAGATGGCATCAGCTCCAGGCTCCTGAGATGCTGCGCAGATGAACTGTGTGGCATCCTAGGTTATCTGTTCAACCTGAGCCTGTCACTGGGGAAAGTACCACAGCTGTGGAAGACCTCCTGTGTGGTACTGGTACCAAAGACCTCCCATCCCAAGGACCTCAGCAGCTACAGGCCAGTAGCCCTGACATCCCATCTGATGAAGACCCTCGAGAGGTTGGTTCTAAACCATCTGCGCCCCCTGGTGAGGTCTTCATTGGATCCGCTGCAGTTTGCTTACCAGCCTGGCATTGGGGTGGAGGACGCCATCATCTACCTCCTGCACCGAGCTCTGACTCACCTGGAGAAGCCTGGAAGCACTGTGAGGATCATGTTCTTTGATTTCTCCAGTGCTTTCAACACCATCCAGCCACGACTTCTGAGAGACAAGCTGGAGCTATCGGGAGTGGACCACCACATGTCCCAGTGGATACTGGACTACCTCACAGAACGTCCACAGTATGTGAGGTCACAGGGCTGTGTCTCTGATACACTGGTCTGCAGTACGGGGGCCCCACAGGGAACTGTGCTGGCACCGTTCCTCTTCACCCTCTACACTGCAGACTTCTCCATCAACTCCCCACACTGCCTCCTACAGAAGTTCTCTGACGACTCTGCCATAGTCGGCCTCATCACAGGTGAGGACGACTCAGAGTACAGACAGTGGACTCTGGACTTTGTAGACTGGTGTCAGCAGAACCACCTGCTGATCAACGCCGGGAAAACCAAGGAGTTGGTGGTGGACTTCCGGAGACGCAGACCCACCACACTGACACCGGTGAACATCCAGGGAGTGGACATTGAGATAGTGGACTCTTATAGGTACCTGGGTGTTCACCTGAATAATAAATTGGACTGGAGCCACAACACTGAGGCTCTTTACAGGAAGGGTCAGAGCAGACTCTACCTGCTGAGGCGGCTGAGGTCATTTGGAGTACAGGGAGCGCTTTTAAAGACCTTCTATGACTCTGTGGTGGCATCTGTCATTTTTTACAGTGTTGTATGTTGGAGCAGCAGTTTATCGGCAGCTGAGAGGAAGAGGTTGGATAAACTCATCAGGAAGGCCAGCTCTGTTCTGGGATGCACTCCGGACCCAGCGCAGGTGGTGGGAGACAGAAGGACTCTGGCCAAAATAACATCTCTGATGGACAGAGTCTCCCACCCCATGCATGTAAATGTTGCTGAACTGCAGAGCTGCTTCAGTGACAGACTGCTGCATCCTAGATGCATGAAGGAGCGTTTCCGCAGGTCCTTCCTCCCTGCAGCTGTCAGACTGTACAATCAGAACTGCTCCCAACAATCATAGATGTTTACATCAGCGCTGTAACTGCAATAAGTTAATTAACCGATTCGCACTACAACCTGGTTTGCCTCTTTTCTGTTGTTAATTTTATTTAATTTAATAATGGTATAGTACCCTGTTTATAGTAACCATTGTTCTTGATGTGAATATGTAAGAAAAAAAATTGTGTATGTTTCTGTTCTGTGTCCTGTGTACTGTTTGTTGTATATGTGTCTTTCTGGCTGCTGTTACAACCAAATTTCCCCTTGTGGGACAATTAAAGGATTATTCTATTCTATTCTATTCTATTCTATTCTATTCTATTCTATGCTATTCTATTCTATTCTATTCTATTCTTTTCTATTCTAGGTCAGGGTCGTGTCCCTAACAGACCTGAGGGAGGAAAGTGAGGACGGGCGTTTATACAGTTTCACTTGTCTGTTGTCTGTTTTCATCACTTTCCTTTCTTCGTGTTCCTCCTTTGTTCTTTGTCTTTGGCTCTTCCACCTTTACCTCTCCACAGTTCTGCATCAGCATCAAACGCACCTGTGGTTGATCACCCCAATTTGCCCCTCTGATGTCTTTTCCAACTCAAACCTGAGTGTTATTTCCCTTTAGTTCTTATCTCACTGCTCAGCAACACAAACCTTCTGCCGTCACAGTTACTTTCAGCTGCTCACTATTTCACCACAGTGGAAACTTCCACTTTTTTTTCATGCTAGATGCCCTTTGACACAACCCCCACAGGACTTCTGTCTCTTGAGTGTTGTGGTTCACATTTGCCTAATAAGTGAAGGCTGTTGAAGTGAACTACAACTTTCTAAGTGCCCAGTTCTTTTTTCATTCTTCACTGTAGTGTGACACAATAATAGCAATACAATAATTGATCCATGGAGCCTGCTGAAGGTTTTGCTGAACCTTTTCACCCCTTTACTCTTTTTAAAGCTGCAGTTAAACAAAATTGTGCCCCAGTTATGGGGGATTGTATAGGTTCCTCCATCACCCTCACTAACTTGAACTGGACAACTGGATGAAAATGAATATCTCATTGACTTCAGACTGTTCATATTTGTACACTTGTTCATGTTTGACTCTGCCTCATTTCACCATACTTCTGTGTGGAACAGAAAATTTTGTTTTTGGACAAGGTCAGCAAATGCTTGAAGCTCTTTTTAAAAAACATATTTAATTGTAGAGTCTATTAATCCATTTTGTGTGATCTGGGGACCAATGTTCCCTCTAATGTTTCACATTTAAGTGGGAGGAAAACCCACTTAAATGTTCATCTCCTTTATTTAAAGGATCTTTTAGCCTCTTTTAACAATGCTATTAGAGTTGCGAGGGCTGCTTACTTTTCTCAGTTGGTTGCAAAGAGCAGAGGTAATCCTAAAGTTTTATTTGATACTATTACTAATATTATTACTCCTGCTCCACCTGCTGCTATTATTTCTTCCGTCGAAGATTGTGAAACTTTTCTTGCTTTCTTTTTAGAAAAAATTAGCAACATAAGGAAAAACCTGTCTTTTTCAGCGTCTGCGCTGTCAGTTCCCACGCCAGCTCGGCCTGTTGTTTTAGAAGGTTTTTCACCTGTCTCACTACCAGAGCTGGGAAAAATAGTTAGTGCAACAAAATTATCCTCTTGCTCTCTTGATTTTTACCCGCATCATTATTCAAAATGTCTTTTACTCTACTGGTCCCTGTATTCTTACTATAATTGATACCTCCTTGGCCTCGGGCATAGTCCCTGCCTATTTTAAAACTGCTGTTATACATCCCTTGTTAAAAAGCCTATGCTGGACCCATCTCTCACTAGCAATTATAGACCGATCTCAAAAATTCCGTTAATTGCTAAGATTCTAGAGAAGATTGTGGCTAAGCAACTTACAGCAGTTTTAGATAAATATAGTATTTTTGATAAATTTCAATCTGGCTTTCGTAAAGTTCATTCCACTGAAACAGCCCTTCTTAGAGTTTCTAATGACATTTTGTTACAAAGCGATGCAGGTAAATGTTCTGTTCTCTTAATGTTGGATCTTCGTCGGCCTTTGATACTGTTGACCACTATATTTTGCTTAACAGGCTGAAATACTGGGTCGGTGTCTCTGGGACTGCATTGAAATGGTTCTCCTCGTATCTCTCTGAACGATATTCTACTGTGGCAGTTTCTAAGTATAGATCATCTTCTGCGTCCCTGTCTTTTGGTGTGCCACAAGGCTCTGTGCTAGGGCCATTACTGTTTCTAGTTTATTTACTTCCTCTCCAGCACATTTTGAGCCCTTTTGAGGATATCTGTTACCATTGTTATGCAGACGATATCCAACTCTATATATCTTTTAAACCGGAAGAGGCTTCTAAGCTGCAGCTTTTAAATGTGTGCTTGGAAACCATTAAAGGCTGGATGGCTGAAAACTTCCTCCAACTAAATGAAAATAAAACCAAGTCCTCTTATGTGCCCCAGATAGACATATACCCAGTATAATAAATGCTCTTGGTCCTCTTTCAACGTTTGTAAAACCATCTGTCAGGAACTTAGGGATTATCCTTGATCCTGCTTTTACGTTAGATAGTCATGTTAAATCTCTTGTTCGGTCTTGCTTTTATCATTTAAGAAATATTTCTAAATTGAGCGCTATAATATCCTATACCGAACTGGAGATTGTTATTCATGCTTTTATCTCTTCACGACTGGACTATTGCAATTCCCTGTTTACTTGTCTAAACAAAGGTTCTTTGGAGCGCCTGCAGATCGTTCAGAATGCTGCAGCAAGACTTTTGACAAAAGCCTCAAAATATTCACATATAACACCGTTGCTTATGCAGTTACATTGGCTTCCCGTCGAATTTAGAGTCCATTTTAAGATTTTGGTTTTAACTTTTAAGGCTCTTCAACAACAAGCGCCACCTTATATTATTGAGCTTTTACAGCCCTATGCCCCTAGTAGGTCTCTGAGGTCGAGTAGTCAGGGCCTACTTGTCACTCCGTATACGAGACTGAAAACTAGGGGTGATAGAGCTTTTGCTACTGTGGCCGCCAGACTCTGGAATTCCTTTCCTCAGGACTTACGATCCGCTGATTCATTGATTACTTTTAAAAACAGCTGAAAACACATCTTTTAAAATTGCTTTTTGCTAACTTTGTTTGTATTTTGTCTTTTTAATCTGTTATATCTTGTAAAGCACTTTGTGATTTCTATCTAGAAATGTGCTATATAAATAAAATTTTACTTACTTACTTACTTACGTGTCTGAGCGAACACACAAACTCCCTGAGCGATCCTTTGGACCACTGTGAGCGACATCAGACGTGTGCACTGTGGTCACGCCAGCATCGAATCCATCCAAGTTACATGGTTTATTAAAATTAAAATTAAAAAAAATGAAATAAAATTACAGCATTTACATTTCTGTTAGACTACTTTTAATTAACTGCTTTAGCCCAGTTACAATGAAAGTTAAAAAAAAAAAATCTAGTCATTGACCTGTGTAGTATGTTAACACTATTGGAAGTAAAAATAACTTGAACTCCAATTTTGAAAACACAACTTTCTTTTTTTTTTTTTTTTAAATAAAGCTCTGACTTGTATTATGAGTATGAGTCTGTGGTCTGGGAGAGAGTCTGTAACTCTCTGTCTGCCAAATACAGTATATAATGACCAATGTTGGGCAATTAATTATATAGTTACTTCTTCAAAAAAGTAACTGAGTTTTGCAAACAACAAAGTTTTTTGCAGCTGTTTACCTAAAAATGCAGCCAAGGCGTTTTTTTAAACAAACATTTCAAACTATTTACAGAACAATCAGCTGTTCTGCATCAAATCTGATGCCACAGAAATTATTTGTGCCACTCCAAAAGATAATTTCTGTCCGCTATGAGATAAAGGAGAGCAACAGCCTGATACCTGCAGGCCTGACAACAGGAGATGTATCACTGCTGTAACACCTGTAACATTCAGCAGTCGCCTCATTGTTCTGACACACACAACAAAACTATTGACTACACTACACACTAACTACACAACATTTGCGCTAAACGTCGCAAATCTCTCACATCTCAAAACACCGCCGTCACTCCTAAACTTCCTCCCGTTTCTTAACAACTAAATGCCATGTTTTGATTGGTCGACATGGTACATTTTTCGACCAATGGGAAAGGGTGGGGGGTGTTTTGGTTTCGTCTTTGCTCACAGGCTTTCGAGCTTTTTCCTTATAAAACGCCGTTTTTACCGTTTCTTCCCGCAGTAAATATAAACAACGATAGTATTCAGGAAGAAAACCAAACATTGCAGATATTTTTATCATAACTCTGGTTTTACGTGGCCGATCAACACAATTTAAAAACTGGTATAAAGTCCACACTTTTTCCGTCAATTGTTCCATCTCTCCTGCTCACATCTCCAATGGTTGTACACGTTGTCATTAATGTGGCTTCACTCCACATCAGCCACGCCGCTTTGCCAGCTAAAACACCGGTGTAGGCACATAAGGACGCTGTCATAGCCTGTCAACGACGTTGATTGGCTGCATATATACAAATGTGAATCGCATTATTGGCTGGACTATAGGATAAGGTGGCATCGTTCTAATCCCATACGGGAGCAGCCAGTCACTTACTGACTAACACTGCAAAACAGAATTGTTAAAGTTTTAATTTTAATTTCAATTCAGGTTAGATTTTTTCTTTGTGCGCAACGCAGATTTTCTGTGTGCAGAGACCGTGCCAGCAGTGCGCAATTGCGCACGTGCACAGCTTAGAGGGAACATTGGTCATAAGGTTGTTATTTCAAGAGCTATCTATTTTTTGAGGTGGTACTCATTGTGAAAAGTTTGAGAACCACTGATTTAAGTGACTTATATGTCATGTTTAACCTGAGTAGTGAAAGACCACGGGGGTTTGAAAACAATGTCCCAGGAGTTCGCTGTTCCCCCTGGCTCTAGTGAGCCTTGAACCCCCAGGTAGCTATCGAGCTGGTGGGTAAAAGACGTTTCTGAAATGTGATGTCTTGATAAATCGAGCAGTTTTAAGAAGTTTACACAGCTACATTCTCGCCTGAAAATATGTTAAAAGTTTATTTTGTGACCCAGAAAGAGTAATAAGAGTAATATTAAAACTAAGTAGCTTCCGCCATTGTTGATAATTGGAATTGGCTGGGCCGTGCTATGAATTCTGGGATAGGTTGGGCCACGAAGGACACACCCGACCCATCCTTCAAATTTGCGGAAAAAGGAGGACGCATTTGGAGGAGTATTCGAATTTGGACAGCCTTCGTCATGTCGCTGTAACATAACCAGCCTACAAATGCGGCTTCTGAACGATGTGGCCCCAAAATTGGGCACAGCCGAAGACAGCTTCTTCTTGTTCTTTGGCGTTTAATGGCAGCTGGCATCCTTGTAGATGCATTGCTTCCATCTTTTTTTTTTCTGTCTGTTATTACACTCTTAAATCCTACTACTTATTCCTGCGTCTTTCAGGATCTTACAAAGCTTCAAATGACGTGCTGACTGTTAAATTAGTCGTCGACGACTTTGATAGTCCACCTAATCGTGACTAGTCAACTAATCGTGGCAGGCCTACAATTACGTCATTATTTCAAACTTTGGTTGTCTTTAATAGAAACATATGCAGAGAAACAGCTGAGTACTAGGCTGGTGTTCCTGAATTTCCTGACAGGTGTAAACATCTGAATTATGATTCCAGAAAAATGTGATTTAATTATAAGCATGTGTTGATGACCTGTTGGTCCTCAGGTATCTTCAGGATCAACAAGAGGAAGCACTGTCACTTTTAAACCAATCAGAGGAGACCATCAGGGAGAGTTACGGTGATGAGAGTGAGAGGCGGCTCATTGTGACGTATGGAGACATGGCCTGGCTGAAATATCATGACGGAGACTTTGCACAGTCACAAAGCTACTGTCAGAGAGTCGAGGACATACTGGTATGTACACCAATCAGATCAAATGTTATAGATCACATGCCTCTGAACCTCTGACTGCAGCTGAACCTTCTCTGTCTGCAGGTGAAGTATCCCACTGGTTCATCAGGAAGTCTCCTTCCAGAGGTGTATGGAGAACAAGCCTGGACCTACCTCAAGTTGTCAAAATCTTACTACTTAAAAGCCGTTGACAGTTTTCGTAAAGCACTTGAGATACAGACTGATGACACTGAGTGGAATGCCGGCTACGCCATCGCCCTCTTTCGCACAGAAGAGGTCAGTTTTATAATAAGTCTGATATCAGTTAATTAATTTATTATGTTTATATTGTTTTAGAAAACAGCTGATGCACCAGTGTCTAAAAAAATCCAGCAACTAATTTGGGTGTGGTTCTCAGCAGTTCACAGTAGACTAACGCGTTTCTCATCTGCAGTGGGTTTTAGAAAACTTAGAGGAAAATGAGGAGCCTCCATCCATCAAACAGCTTCACTCTGCCCTGGAGCTCAACCCCGATGATGCTGTTCTGCAGTCCATGCTGGCCGTGAAGCTTGGAGCCTATAAGAAATACGAAGAGGCTGAGGGTCTGCTGAAGAAAGCACTGAAAACTGATCCTGATAACCCTCATGTCAGCCGCTACGTAGGAAAATACTTTCGTAATCATGTAGGTCTGAATGTAGGATATTGTAAATGCTTACTACTCATGCAGCCACAGATAATGTGATTCTTCCAGGGTCATGTAATCGTAAGTGCACAGGTCCATGAAGATCCTTTATTTAAAAATGGTAAAGCATGCACCCTGACCCTTAATCAGCTCCAAAGAAGGCTGTGAAAGATGGCAGCTCCGTACATTTTAGCTTCCACAGAGTTTTTAGATTATCTGTGATCGTTGTTAAAAACTAACGCTGCCTTTTCTTAAATGAGGCGTGCTGGTTGGGCTGGGTTTCCCATTCTCTAATCGCCTTCCTGAATTCTCCTGATTCAGAAATAGTAAAATCTGTCTGCTGTCTTTTTGCTAAAAGGCAGTAGATGTATGCACTAAGTTGAAAAAAATCGACATCCGAAATCCACATAACTAAATGAGTAAAAACAAGTAAGTCCCTGCAGTAGCTCGTCTTAATGGAAGCACTGGACAATGGATGATGGAGGTGAAGCTGCCAGGCATGGAAAAGAATCCATGCCTTAAATCTCATGTTTAAAGCATGGACCACAACTCAGTGTCTGAGTGTCTAAGACCATGTCCACACTAATACGTTTTCTTTTAAAAACACATCTTTTTCTCTCTGTTTTGGTCATCCGTCTTCACTGTAAGCTTTTTTTTTCTTTTTTCCAGATGGCTTTTCTTCAAATTCTTTAATTCTCACTCATTTTTGCAAGTTTGTGCTTTTGTGTTTCTCGCAGCAACAACTCCACCTCATTGTTAGTCCATTTAAAAGACTTTGTGCTTTGCCTCAACATTTTCACGATGTTTCAAAGAGCTGGAATGTAAATAAACAGCAGACAGAAATGAGGCAGGTCGAATCGTCTTGCGTTTCACGCATGTACAGTACAGGAACATAAGTGTTTTTGGCCATTTCATTGTGGACGCACAATCTGTGAAAATGACTGAAAACGCTAGTGTGGACGCAGAGCGTTTTCAGAAGAAAGCACCATTTTCAAATCTATCCGGGCTAGTGTGGACGTTGCCTAAATGAGTCTCACAGGCCTGAATGTGTGCTTGACGCCATTTATAATTCTTAACTTGTTTGATCTGCTGATCACCACAAACAAGCACAAGCAGAAATTCTGGACTTTTAACTGTGTTTTCATAAGTGTTACAGTTTTTAGTACTGATAAAAACCTCCCTTATGGCCATTCACACAAAGCATTTAGGTAATAAACAATGAAATCTCCTATTACAGATTTGCCTCTTTGTCACAGGTCCTTTTCTTTCATAATGTAGGAAAACAGTTAAATATGTTTCACTGATCCGGCCCACTTACGATTAAAGTGGGCTGCATCTCGCCCACCATGTAAAATGAGTCTGACACCCCTGTTGTACAATAACAATTCAGGCTAAATGAGCCCAAATCCAGAGGGTCACATGGCAGTAAACAATCAGAACATACACCCTCACACTTGAATGTTATTAATGACCAATCAGTTATATCTGTGTTATTAATCTGCCTCCTGCTGTGTCCTGTCTGCAGGGTCTCCTGATACCACTGAAGAAATATGAGAAGAAAGTCTGTGCTAAGGTGAGCACTAAAGTTTATGTGATTAAAGTCTAATCAGTGGTTTATGGTCAAAATGTGCTGAGACCAAGTCTCCTGTCTGCTGCACCTCTGGACCATTTTCATTAGCAGGACGTGAAGTCAGAGGGAGGCTAATCTGTCAGGTGGAAGCTTTCAGCAGTCCAGGTGGTGGAAGATGATTTTAGACTCCTTCCTTTGCAGAAAACTTTGTATGTGATCTTTGGTTTGTCCATAAAAGGATTACTCCTTTATCTCTGTGTAGGGCCAAAATTCACTAACACAAACAAGGTCCGGCTAGTTGCGCGTATTTTGAGTACTTGAGCAGAAACCCCCACCTGCTGAACAGGGACTGGCTCTCCATGACCTTCATATAGACCCTGGCTGTAATCTGATAAAGCAGACTCAGTGTACACTGTTTCCACACATCGTCTCAACACAGTACTGAGGGAGTGGGGTCTGGATCGTTCCCACAGCTGTCCTTTCTCTCACCTGCCAACCAGCATGAATCAGTCCTGTTCTGTGGTTTAAGGCTGGGAGCTGCTGTACTCATATGTCTTCAGTTAGACATTAAATATTTTTTAAATCCTGGTCTGAGAAAGTCTCTGAAAATGAAAGTCGGTTACTTTAAATCCACAGAAATTCATCTGTCTTTGTTCCTCCATCTTTCCTGCAGAAACTGAAGCAGATTGCTGAGAGACGTCTGGCAAAGCATCCAGGTGATGGCGAGGCTCTCGCTCTGGTGGGTCAGGTGGCCAGAGCTGAGGGCAACAGGAAGGAAGCTGCTGAGTTTTATGAGAAAGCTCTGAACTGTGACAAGGACAATGAAGAGTACCTGTCTGCTCTGTGTGAGCTGCGCCTGGAGCTGCAGTGATCATCCTCTGATTAATCACAATCACTGCACTCCTGTTGCATCATACTTCAGCCCGCTGAATGTGGACTTGATCCATGTGCTTCAAGGTCTGCACAAGTCTAACAAATGGAGCCTTTCATTCCCACCTTTCTGATAGGTATTAAATTATAAACAACGAAGCATTACACACATCAGGGCCACTTTTATTGGATGTTTCAGGCATGTGCGGTGCTGGGTGGAGCTCTGTCACCAGCACCCGAAAAAACTGAGTTTAAAAATGGTTTTTAGTGAATTCCATTAATTAAAGTCACGCTTATGCTGAAGACTAATTCTGACTAGTGCTGGGCCATATCATTCTGCTCATGGTAATACAGGTATAATGTTAGGCAACGATAAGAAAATGAAATATCGCGATAGAATATGGGTAAAACGCGCATGGGCAGTGCCTTTGTTTTCATTCGCACATGGCGGAAAAAGCGCGGCGCCAACGGAGAATGAGAGGGATGAAGCGGATCATTGAATGAAACAGATGAACCAGAATTGGTCTGTAAACATGCTGCAACTTCAGTGATGTGGAAATAGTTTGGCTTTTGTCCATCAGATACCCAACAAAGCATAACATGCAAGCAGGCTTTCGTTACCGTTATTACCGTGTTTTTTTGGAAAATAAGGCACTCTTAAAATCCTTTGATTTTCTGAAAAATCGACAGTGCCCCTTATAATCTGGTGTGCCTTATGTATGAATTCTGGTTGTGCTCAGACTGGTTTTATGTAGTTAAAATCAGTCAGCTCAAAAATCCTTCGGTGCGACTTTGGTAAGCTATAAAGCCACACCGCTTGATGGATTGTTGTAGCATTACGGCTGGAGCCTCGCGTAGTAATACATACTGTGCTTCAACATAATGTTACCGTATCATGTGAATATAACCTTTTTTTAAGTTCTGTGGATATTATACATGGTTACGCTCAGGACATGTCTGCCCACTTCCACTGGAAATTCCTTTTGGTTAAACTGTTAGCCAGGAATTTGCAGTTTTAAAATTATATATAGCTTTAACGCACATAAAGAACTGCTGCTTGTTTAAGTGTTGTTGTTGTTTTTGCACTAGTAAAGTCGTGGAGTTGTGAAGTAAAGTATTTTGTCTCACATAAATTATATTGTCATATATATCAGCTGTCCCCAACCTTTTTCGCGCCACGGACCGGTTCATGCCCGGCAAAAGGTGTCGCGGATAAATACAACAAAATAAAACTAGTACCGGTACCGAAAAAAAGAAGATTTATTCATAACACACGTGAAAAGACCCAGGAAAACCGAGTTAACGATAAAAACGATAACAAAATAACGTTGAAAACCGATAAAAACCCTGAAAACCATACATTTCACACCTGAGCCTCAACTCTCGGACCAGTACCAAATGACTCATGGATCGGTACCGGTTCGAGGCCCGGGGGTTGGGGACCGGTGATATATATTGTGATAAATATTGTTGGCCATATTGCCCTGACCTTAATTAAAATCATTACAAAGAAAACCATTTCTGAAAAAATGAATCTAACAGGGTTCAAACTTGAGTAAGCGGATCAAATGGATTTATTACTTTTATATGTAGAGTAACATAAATTCTCAGATTAGTTTTCAGGTTCACGGAAATGTTGTTTGATTATATTTTCTGTGTTTTTAAAGTGTCTGTAATGTTTGTTATATGGAAGGACGTAGATTTGGTTTTGGCATTGGTGGGGATGGATGATTCAACCACCGGACCCTGCCCTGTCCCCCCCCCTTTTTGTCTTTGCTTCTTGATTAAAAAAAGGAGAAATATACTTGCCTACATATGCTATTCTACATGCTTTTAAACTATTTAAAATTACAATTCACAGTTTTATATGTGAATTATATAATGTTAAATTTTTGTAAATTAAGTATTTTAGGCTTTAGTTTACTTCAGCCATATTCCATATAAATCAGGTATCATACAAAAATAAAAATAGAGTCACGCCAATAACACAAAGTCTTTCCAGCTTGAATGAGGTGCTGACAAGTCATTCAGGCACAAACATTTCCTTTCTGATCCTCAGCTACTCAGTTACACATTTACACATTTATTTTTTTCTGCTCTGTTAGTCTGCAGATTCAATCATTCACTTTTCAATCAACTCACTTTTATACAAGTATTAATAAAAAAGAAATCCTGCAGCAAAGCTCATGTTTTTGTGTCAGAGCTTTCACATATTTGTTGCTGTCAGAAAGAGTGAGGAGAGAGTGAGAGCGTCTGCTTTCTTACACACAGTCAATGGGATTACACAACAGCCTAAGAGGGTAAAGAGCAACTATGTGTTTCCTTTTCTGTGCACTGGTTTGAACTAACAACGGATCAGTGAAAGAAAAAAATGCCATTTCAAACCACATTAGCATAAACAGTCCACACTCATACAGATTTCACACATGACTGTGTTTAAAGTAAGAAAAAGCAAAAAGTAAACTGTTTCCTGGCAGCCTGTGAAAAATACTCATTACAGCTTTCCTCCATTTTGTTTATACCTCGAGTCATAGATCTTTTAGGTCTTTCATTGTTCAAATGATTTCTAAATCTTTACATACTTAAACAAATAATGTTAATCCTTGACAGTTTATCTTTTTGTGTCTGGAGCTGAGCTCAGGCAGTTTGTTTGTGTCTCTGAGACTGCAGCAGCAGGTTTGCAGTGAGAGAGAGAGAGTCATATTCCACATTCAGCTTTGATTCCTTTTTGTTGAGTTTTGTAGAAAAGAGACTGAATATTAAAACATGTTAAATAAATAAACCTTCAGGACACTGCTGCATCACACCTGCTTATAAA